>NC_049214.1:29718788-29833788 GCF_013347855.1 Anguilla anguilla
CTGCTTTTAATCAAAGGAGATTTGGTTACATTTAATTTAGTGTGGCACCAACCGGACCCGTTTGACTGGTTCTCCTTCCCTCCCTCCCATCCTCTCTTCTCATCTCTGCCCTTCCCCCGCCCTCTCGCTCTCCCTCCTTCCCTATCGCTGTCCCAGTTCTGGCTGCACACCGTAATGAATTTTTGATCTTAATCCAAACAGTAATTTAATAAGAGGCGCCAGAGAGGAACTCTGCTCTCCCTAATTAATGTTCTGTCCCCTGCTTTAAGGCTGCTGCCTCTGTGGTGCACCAATAACTGAGGAGACCTTGTCCTTTTGTGCATTTTTAATATGCTGAAGTTTACACACACACACACACACACGTTAGCACTATCACACTCACACACCTGCTCACACACGTTAGCACTATCACACACGCACACACACACGCACGCACGCACGCACACACACACACACACAGAACTGCAGCTGCCCACCAGTGCTAATTGCGGTGAGCTGGGGTCATGGTCCGTGACATCATCAGTCAGTGCCACGGTTGAGTAAGCATGCTCTTATACATTGTCTCGGCCTTCAGGTTCATGTTTAATAAAGAAGAGGCCGCGATGACCTGTTCAGCGACACCAACACAGCGCTGGAGAGCAGTTTAAGCTGATCTCTGACCGCACTTCCTGTTCCTCCTCCCATTTCCAAACCAGGAACGTGCTATACAGGAACTTCTACCAATAAAAAAACATTTAACGGATTACAATTATAGTAATATTAACTAACAACTTTCTCAAAACCTCTCGAGAGAAATATCTCCATATCCCTCCTTGGTGTCAGTCCCACATCCCAAAATTCCCAGCTTCACACAAAAGAGATGATGGAAAGAACAAAGTGTTCAAAGGGAATTGGGGAGGGGGAGTGTTCCTAGCTAACACGGAAAAAGTCATCAAGGGTGATTAATTTCTCCAAACTGCATCGAGCGCTTGTAGCAGTGCTAGCAGTGTCGCAGTTCATAAGGCCACATAAGTTGTGCCTTTTCAGTAAATGCACACAAGAAATAAGGGGCTTTCCCAATGATATTTGCATGTGGCCAGTTACTGAATAATTCTTTGTCTTTGTTTGTTGTTCTTTTGGAACAAAATCCTTGGAACCATAAAAGATAAAAAGACACCTGGTAAGGAAAGATTTAAGCACTTTTCCATAAAATCGAAAATTAACATTACGTGGTTTACTTTTTGGCCCGAACGGCAATGGAAAATGTTTATTCCGTTCCCAGTTTTAATTTCCGTTTCCCGAAGCGGTTGTATTCCCTGGGCCTAGGTGGTCAAAATGTGTCATAAGATAATATGAGCCGAAAACATATTTGGACGATGCCCCGAGTGTTTCAGACCACATCTGTTACTATCACAGCTTTGTTTATTTCTTCGTAATTAGGGCTGAGTAAGCAGACTGCTGGTTCCCAGCTGTGCTCTGTGTGGAGCGACATGAAAGCACCACACCAAAGCACCTGGGTCCGATGCTTCCACTCTTCCACCACCGAGACAGCGGCAACATCCCTGCTTACAGACCACAGACAACAGGATAAAAGGACACGTCCACCCACTGCGTCCACCCACCGTGTCCACCCACTGTGTCCACCCACTGTGCCCCCCCACCTGATGTAGTCGTTCCTGCACAGGATCATGCCTCCCTTGCTGTAGCAGGTGGTGCCAATCTCGCCCAGCTGGGCCTGGCAGCAGGAGCACTTGAGGCAGCGCGTGTGCCAGTACGTTTCCATGGAGAAAAGCAGGAAGCGGTCGGCGATCCTGCCCCCGCACCCTCCGCACGACCTAGGGGGCGCGCCGCCGCCGCCGCCCCCTCCCCCGGCCACCGCCACCGACGCCGGCTCCACCCGGCTGTTCACCATCGCCAGCCTGCCAGGGAGAGAGGGGAGAGACGTCACTATTGGCTGAGGGTTAGAGACTGTACGGAGGGACAGTCTGTGATTGGTTCACTTCACACAGAGGTGGGGATGGAGAGACATCATTATTGGCTGAGGGACAGGGACTGTACGGAGGGGACAGTCTGTGATTGGTTCACTTCACACTGAGGTGGGGGTGGCGAGACGTAACCATTGACTGAGGGACAGGGACTCTATGGAGGGAACAGTCTGATTGATTCAGTCTGCTAGTCACCCAGACTCTCACCCTCTCTGTTACACAACACAGAGGACAGAGCCAGACTTAATGGACATAGTAGTACCCCCCCCCCCCCCCCCACACACACACACACAATATGCAGATCAAAACGCTGTGAGTACCTGAATTACACGGGAACAGAAGCAATCTTCTTCCCTATTTGCTCATCATCCTACCACACCTGGCCCCCAGGTAAGAACCCACTCTCTACTAGTAGCCCACAGACACTGCCAAATGGAACCACATAGGGTATATATATATATATATCTGAAATACTGCGCCTCAGAAACAAAGTTACTTCCATTACTAGCGAGCCATATTTCTGCATCAAGCAGAAGTGAGGGAAAATTTCATTTCCCAGAATGCACCTGTAACACATAACCAATGATCTAAACATGCAATCAATAAATGTGGCAGTATAAGAATGAGCATTTCATTAGTATAAATGAACCCAGCCTCTTTTTCCAGGTCAGAGTCAGGCTCCGGGGGGCTTTCTGCTACTTGGCAGAGTCAGTCAGGCTTCTGGCAAAGCCTGCATTTTATGTTTGAGTAAACAAATACAAAACGGCACTTTCAGTACAATAGGAATAACCACCAGGCTGTCTCTGGTTCTCATTTGCAACAATTATTTTCCCCTTTTGGAAATTTAAATTAATTTAGTGCGCCATTGGGGATATTCTCGTTTTAGCATCACGGTAACGAGCTCCAGACTCCAGCTCTCTGACTCAGCTCCGCCTCCTCGCAAGAGAATCTGGAAATTATACGACTCACGATAAAGGCCAACAAAAACAAAAACAGCAACAGAAGCAGCAACGGCGACGTTTGGACACAGTCCGTTTATCATTCAATATGTATTCAAACTACTTCAACTCTTCACATTTTCAAAAAACACTCCAGAAGAGCCTTTGGAATTTAAGTTACTAATCAAAAAATCTGAATCTGAAATCATTTTTCTCTGAATGCTATTCAAAATGCATTACTTTTTAAAATTTTTAGTAATCTTCAGATGATTTTACTGAAGTTTAAAGGGTTAAAATATTTCAGACAATTATTTGACCCGGGTCTGGTACAAAGGCAAGCAATGACACAGTGGCCCTGTTCACACGTATCATATACAGCAGACAAATCAGATGTCTGTATGTCAGAGAGGCTTACGTGTTGCCATCTGTTCACACTTGATCTGTTTTATTTTGTAAAAGGCAATCGGGCAGTCCGTCCTTCTTATGTACTGTTGCACTGGGATGAGATCACAGTACAGAAAGAGCCATGGTGAGGATTCAAACCCGCAGCCACACAAGGGACAAGTATACGGAATTAAAGTCGGCTGCCCTAAAGATCGTGCTATGCATATCCCCTAGAATAACCATAATACACACACAATCTTCCCACACTTACTTTTAGAAATGTGTATATTTGATTTGGTGCATTTTGAGAGTACATTTCCAGCTGTATAACAGGATATCCATGCAACTCCCACATGCCTATTATGGGATGTTCCTCGCCAGTGTAATTTTGTCAACAGAACTGCTGGTGTTTGCATTCAGTTCCAATCACAGAATCCAACCCAGACTACCTCCAGATGAAATTCTAACTGGACAAGTCCAGTCCACGTCTGGATTCCACTGTGTAGATGATCATCTAACATGACCCATGTTGTCAGGATTCATCAGGAAATGAGATACATTCTGCAGATAAAGGCCGGAGTGAAAGCAGCTAATGACAGCTGCTGGAAGCATCTCTGGAACTGGTGATAATTTCCCTCCATCTGACGGATCACTTTCCTCAGTTTTCCTTCAACGCCTTTCAGCGTCAAACTATTCTTTCCACCTGATGTTCTTTTTGAGGAAAAAAGCAACGGGAGTCAGAAAAGGTCCTCTGACTGACCTTTCTTCAAGACCTGGGTTAAATAATTATGCGTTTACAAATATTCCTACCCTTCGGAAAACCAATCATTTCACGGTCATTCATTTTAACATTCCACCACATAGTCTACTCATACTGTACTTTCTGGCTAGTAGCATGTTTCGTTAAATTCTCTGCTATCTCTTGGAGAGCTTTTCAAATTTTAACCAGGCGTCCGAAGAATTATAAGTATTTCAGGTATGCATTTGACCTTTGACCCAGGTGAGCTGTGCTCATTAAACAGCCCGTGCCCTGGGACTTCATCCCATGCCATCTCCTCCACTGGCCTGTTTCCCAGAGTAAACATTGCCTTTCGTGGCTGTGGGCCTCAGCCAGGATGCCATTTTGGCACAAATTTGATGATTACACAGATGTAAGGGGGTCACCCAGATCGCTAAACAAATTTGTGGATAACCGAGTTGGCGTTAGCCCCCGACCCCCATGCACACCCCCACAACCAACAAGCACAGCAGAGCCTCAGCAAGGTTCAAAGGTCACCAGTGAGCCTTCTCCAAGGAATTACTGATTCAAAGTTGCGAAGCAGAGTGTGTCTGCGTTTATGTGTGTATACACTTGTCTTTTCTCATCTCATCTGTAGCAGCTGGCAGGACGTGTCAATGCGGTGGAGGGTTAATGATATGTGGAGCTTGGCTAAAAGAGCAGTAGACCAGCTTGCCTCACAACCGTGCTCTGGTAAGGAAAGCCAGCCCTGTGAAGCCCCAATCCGCCCAACCAGTGACAGAGATCAGTCTATGTTCCTGTACTCCAAAACAGGAAGCTGTATCCCTGACCCTATAAACAAAGTAAAATAAATTATCCCAAGAAAGACAAGACCCACCCTATCAACCACCCCACTGTGCAAGGCCCCTAAATCAAATACCCCTGCTGGCTGTTTTTGCCTCTCCGCTGCCTCTAGAGTTGAATTTCCATCCCCACAGTCAATAACCAGTCACCTACATAAAACTACATTGATAGTCAAATGGCATGCTCCATACTGCTTTCGCCATAGCCTGGCTATAGCCTCGTGACTGATTTAATTTCTGTTGCGATTTCAATCCAAACACTGTACAGCGCAGAAGGCAGCAGGTGCACAAATAACCGAGGGAGTCAGAAATGTGTCCCTTTGAAACACTACGGCCAATTACAGGTCACTCCGCTGGGCGGGCGGCCACACTATGGCCAATTACGGGCCACTCCGCTGGGCGGCCAGCCACACTACGGCCAATTACGGGCCACTCCGCTGGGCGGCCAGCCATACTTGCCACTGCCAGAGCCTGGGTTCCATACACTAAGGATTAGTGTTTTTGTAACAGTGGTAGGTGCAGCAGGTCTGGACCCACTCCACACACCAAGAGGTACAATTAGCCTGCTGAGCTAAAGACCAAGGTCTGCAGCTAAGAGAACCCTCAAACTGCAGTCTAATTGCTTTTCCAGGGATGATGTCATATCCTGCAATTGACATTCATGTACCAACTCACATTTCAGAGCTCTGCTACACTTTTTACATTACTGCAACACTGTTAACGTGTCTGTCATCCAATGGCCCCAAGGCCCTGTTTTCATACACATTGGCACTACAAAAATATGTAACACAAAATATATGTTGTTTCGTGCACGTATGCATGCACACACATTGTACTTCCTATTCTTGTCATTATTAATTTAACAGTGATATAAATTCAAAGAGGTGGGAGGTAGGCTACTTGCTGTAAAAGTGTGAACCGATTTAAGGCTGCAGGGTGGCTCATCTTGTTAAGGCACCATTCAACTGCAAGGACAGGCCCCCACCGCCTCCACTTTCTAGTATCAAATCTCGGCTGTGACCGTCAGTCACGCAAGGCGATGTGCAACTACTAACCACAGAATCACCAAGGGTTAGGAGGGTTTCAGCATGACAGCGTCTCATCGCATAACCCGAGTGGTTGCTCGGGTGAACGAAAGTCCACCAGTGGAGCTTCACATGAAGTCTTCCTCCAACTCATGTCTGCATTCCAAATTGTGGGCAAAAGGGGAAAAACACTGTAAAACCATAATATAAAAATGTAAGCCAATTTGGGAGAGCTCGACAGTGTGCGAGTGCTGAGTCTACTGCGCCCTGGGCAATTAAGCACCATTCAATTAGTTCCTGGTAAATGGACTGCATTTATATAGCGCTTTTATCCAAAGCGCTTTACAATTGATGCCTCTCATTCACCAGAGCAGTTAGGGGTTAGGTGCCTGGCAGAGGAACATCAAATGACTTTATTAAATACAGACAGATGTCACTGTCATAGTGTCACTTGTACATTTCAGCGCATACTGCTTGGCTGTTTAATCCACCTATTTAAATGAACAACACACAGTCTCGGACGGCACGGTGGTGCAGCGGCAAGAAGGTCCTGGGTTCGATTCCGGCCTGGGCCTTTCTGTGCGGAGTTTGCCGTGACCGTGTGGGTATCCTCCGGGTACTCCGGTGTCCTCCCACAGGCAAAGGACATGCAGGTAGGCTAAAAGGAGACTCTTAATTGCCCATAGGTATGAGTGCGTGAGTGAATGGTGAATGGTGTACGTGGTAGATTGGCAGCCTGTCCAGGGGGTATTCCTGCCTCTTGCCCAATGCAAGATGGGAAAGGCTTCAGCACCCCCTGCGACCCTGTCCAGGATAAGCAGGCAAAGATAATGGATGGTCACGTTGTTTCCACTGAATGTGGGAGAGACTATTTCATCACTTGTGCTAGTAAACAAGTTTTACACATTGGCAGAAATACCACATTTTTATCAAGTTCATCAGAAACCGCACCACTTCCTGCTTAGAGAGGTAGTTCAGAGTATGCCGCGGGGCAGCCAATTTAGAACTTGAGTAAGATTTTCCTACTGCACACAAAAGGAAAAGGCCAATCAGATTCTACCATTACAGCTCCGTTGCAGAGCTGGTGTGATCCGTGTGCAGGCCGGGTTGATTCATAACCACTTCAGCACACCGCTCTGAGCTTCGGAACAATACAAGGTGATGTACTATAAAGGAGCCCTCGGGTAGTGAAGACACTGAGTAAAGTCAGAATCAGTCGATCAATAAGTCTGAGTTAGTCAGTGGGTCACAGCATGAGAAAATCAGAGTCAGAATGTCAGGGAGTGAGTCAGCGAGGGAGGGAGGGAGGGACACAACTGTCTCCTTGGCCGGCTCCTTCCACTAACAGCAGAATAGGATCACTGCTGATTATTAATTAAAGGTGAGCAGAATGTGCCAGAAACAAGGAGTCTTCCTCCCCTCTATACAGGATTTGCACTGTGCGTTCCATTCTGCTCACATGAAGACGGTTAACCTACTCCGCTCCCAGGATTGAAATGGAGGAGACTGAACCTTAACCCTTAACCTTTAGCCTTGCCTTTAATCCAATCACCGCACTCAATCTGTTGCCCTTTCGTCTTGCCCGATTAACAAGCATACCAATTATCTGAGTAATCCACACCCACTAGCAGGCAACTCCATTTCCCCTTAATTGCATTTCACGCTGTAAGAATTATTTTACTTCATGTCCAGTTAGAGGATATGAATAATAATTTTGCAAACCATAACCGCCCGTTACAGCAAAATGTGGATTAGGAACTCCATCTCTCTGTCCGGAACATATTTTTCCTGTTCCTCTTTAAACCAACCGCAGACACACAAACAGGCCCCCACAGAACTGCCTGAGCAAAGCACCACATCTCATTTTTCAGCTCAGTGTCCTGAATGTAAGCTAGCAGCAGCAAAACCATCACACAGATGTCTTACACCAAACAGCTGAAGATAAGCAGGGCTAGACTCTCTTGGTTCTGGACAGGGGAAAGCCCAAAAAATGAATAAATGAATCGGTTGCTTCTGTATGTTATGCTGCTCTGGGCCAAACAGCAGAGTCTAAAGTGACAGGCAAACTGTGCTCACAGCTACCACCAGCCTTCTTGAGGAAACACCAAAAATGATATTTTTATAACTATTTAATGCTATGACTAAAGGGTCTACCTGTTTGGTTGTCTTACTAGGAGTCACAATTTAAAAATTATCATGTAGACACAATTCTATCAGTGTAGGCTGCTAGACAAAACAGATATGTGATCTAGATAGCCTTTAAAATTTTCAGGTCACAACCTTTATCAATAAGCCCAGCCAAAACTGAAACAAAGTACTAGTCTCTACAAAAACATCATGCAAAGATTTAAGATCAGGCTGCATTGTCAGTTAAACGGATGCACATACTTCCCTATAAATGCATACCAAAAAATACCTAACATGGATGGTTAAGCAAGTTACGCAATAGTTCCCTAGACACCGTGAAATACATGAACATTACACACGTGATTTCACATTGTTCTTCATTAGCCTAAAACAAACCGAAATCCAGAGTTTGTATTTTGAAGAGGCTAGTGTGATATGGTCCTTAATAAGCAGTTAAGCAAAGTATTACCCAATTAGCGTTGACTATTTTTGTTAATCTGCTTTTCTTTTTCTTCTCAGGAGAAAAAGCACACAGTTTCTATGTTCAACATATTCTCTGTTCTTGTGGAAAAGCCTGCAAGCTTTAAGGTTAGGCTATCCTATCCTGGAAGTTTTAGCTGTCTGGTCTCGCTACTTTCTTTGTGTAATGCATTCAGATGATCTCAGCCAACATAGGCTAATAGACAGGGAATTGGGTTGTAATCACAGCATTAAACCCACTTTGGACCGCATGACATAATCCAAAGAACAACGATCCTCATCACGTTGTCTAAAACCTTTCTTTGCCCAGGCCCCGTGTCTATGATTTGGCTACTTCACAAAACATGTGATCTAAATCACGGCAATCGACATCGCTCCGCTTCCCCTTAAACTAACAAATAGCTCATTACACCCAGCGGAAAGGAAGTCGTTCGTAATTAAAACGAATTAGTATGACTGAACCATTAACAAACGCTATAAATAGGACCACTGCCACAAGGAGAAATGGCCAGACCCGTTGGCACCACGGCAGATTAGCAATATATCCTTCTATTTTAATAATGCGCTTGGGGGCTATAACTATAGGCACTGCCATTTCATTAAATCAGGTCTCGTTTTTTAATTAGCACTCAAGCGCACAACAGCCACTCGCCAGTAACGAGATAGCTCTGTGGTAAAATAGAATAAACTAGCTCAACAAGCATGTGATACATGAGTGGATTATACGTCCCTTTCGCAAGTCCACAACCTGGTTAGCAGGCTACATCCACCGTGAGTTCGTCACGGCGCAAAGTTACGCTGTTGTGCATTAGTTTAAGTTCACTGACATCCACGTGCCAGACACACAGCTCCTTGCCCATTTTCAACTTACTCCGGACAAATAATATACCTAAATCTACAACTGTGATTGACAAGCGTGGTAGTAACAGACTTAAGACTGAAAAAGGCTACTGAACAGGTGAAATAGCTCACCTTGCCGCTGAAAGAGGCTGATTTAAGTCACGATGAATTTAGCTTTGAAATCGGTCCACGAAAGTCCAAGAGTTCCAGCCCAGTGTTAAAATGTTCCAAACTGCAACTTGCAAATAAAGATGCGTAGAAGTAGGCTAGATCTTCTTATTCTGTGGAAAAGTGGAAACTTTACGGTATTTCCGAAGGCGGATTGTAGATCTCGGAGCATAACTACATACGTGACTATTTCTCATTCATTCTTATGATCGCGAATGACGACGTTACGGGCGCGAACGATGACAGTGAATGCGATATCGCGTAAGAAACGTGAAGCGGACACAAAAATGATCACTGGATTCATATGACGGTATCGGCTATGCTGGTGGATCACTACGTATGTTACAGATACACCTGTGATTTTTGTTTTTACTATCAGCTGATGGCGCACAGATGTCCACCGGGTGGAGGAGTATACCCACAGCCAAACTCTTGAATACGGTTTCTCTTCTCTTGGAGAGCGGAGCTTTAAACAAGTCCTTCGTGACGTGAAGGGGTGCAGCCCCCACAGCCACTGAACTGTGAGGGGGCGTGGCATCTGACAGGATGATCGATGTCTCTTTGAAGAACTCTTGTATCCCTATAGTGCCAGCATCAAATAAGGCCGTGAACAGATAACTCCCTTAAGTCATATAACTCCCTTAAATCAGATAACTCCATTAAGTCGAAGACGTTCCACTCCGTTGTATTTTTTTATTAGCTTTTAACTAACTTATTTTTAGAACCGCAGCTGCAAAGTAGGCTACCTTCATGGAGTAAGGTTTCCGTAATAAAGACGTCTGCTCAATTAGGTTGGCAGAATGCTTTGTCACGCTTGACAGGTGGAGACCGCGATTTCAAAACCATTAATCATTTTTTACAATAATATTGCCGTAACGGCAGATGCAAGTCAAATCAAAATGCTTGCATTTTGCATAAAAGACGATGTGGGTAATAGGCTAATAGCAGTTTTGGCAATTCATAGCTCTGTAATTCGTAAACAACTTTTTCGCCTAGCTTGATATTACATTTACATTGACCATTTACCTTTAGACCAACATTTAGCCTACCCAAGTAACAAAACAAGGCCAGCTTCACGCGAAAGGGCAATGCTCACGGAGGGGCAAGTGCAACCCGGGTATCCTGATCCATCAGCAGAGCCAGGGACCTCAATTCTGTGCCATTTGAACAACTGAACCAAACTGAAATGATATGACGTTCACATAGTTTACCACTAGATCTGTGTTTGCGTGCGCAACATTGTAGGCTACCCATATTAATGCAAGGGTATAACATACATTTAAAATAGCAAGATGAAACAAAGAACAAAGCACACACACACACAGCCGACACTCTTATATGGCCTTACTATCTCTTCAGCCACCTGAGAGAGTTTGTATGCATCGTGCGACAGCAGAAGGAACACGAGCATCTGGACGGCCACGAATGCCAAATGCCATCAACCAGTCCTAACTGCGCGAACACGCAACACATTAAAGGTAGGCTATTGGCTGAAATGTCCAAGAAACAGTGTCATTTCCAACAAATATTATTTTTTAAAATTTATTTAAGGAGCAAAGAATAATTACCTATATGGCGTCGACCTAGATTTTAAGTGTGTGTTCAATCAACTCTTATGAGTGGCCTACGTATGGTCCCTGTTGGACTCATACTCTAAGAGTTGAATTAACACAGGAGATTTTACTGTGTAGCCTAAAACTCATGGAGTAGGCATTACATAAACTATGTTCGAGTTAAATTAATAGTGCACATCTTACTGTGAGGAAATACTTTCCGTAATCACTGGTTACGTGTAGCCTGGACGATGTCTGCGCAGATTCCTGTCCTCGGCTGTAATTGAAGGGTTATAAATAGCTCTTTGGCTGTGCAACGGCCATACATTACTGCACCTGCAGATTTGGCATAGTGTCTGCACCGGACCCATGGCGGCCATGAGTGAGCTAATAAGGCTACCTCGTGACAACAAGCCGGCTGTGCCTACCCTTTCGAAAAAGGAAAATTCGAGAATTTTAACATCTGTCTTGCAACGGTCCTGCAAAGCGTTCCACAGCACTTACGAATTTCGTCGGACAGGGGTGGGGTTTGAAGGGGTGCTGCGCAAAATGTAGCCTACAACAAGGCTATAGGTGGAAAAATAGTTATGGATAGTTAAATACATGCAAAAAAAAAGAAAAAGCTATACAAAGAAAAGTGACTTCGAAATTGATACATTATTTAGGAGAGCTTTTTGAACAACCAATTTCCCTTTGAACAGCGGAGACATAAGCACAACTGGGCACCTAAAAGTAACCCTAGCACTCAAGGCCAAGTGCGGAGACGTAGTTATTAGTAGCCTACTTGTTACGAGTGCTGTTGTATCCTGTAAGATCCTGTTTAAGGTCCCGTTAAACCTTTTATATGCCTTACAGCCTATACACACATTAAAACCGAAAGATTCGACGATAACCCAAATTTGTGAGACATCTGATGTCAGTAGGCACGGTATTTGTTCTTTCATTTAACTTATTTTGTTGTTATATTGTTGGAGTCCAAGTTTGCTTGTGCTATGCAACGAAATTCTAAGTGATTGTATTGGGCGACATCTCGTGGAGAAAATGTAGCATTACAATTATTTAGAAGCGAAATTTTGGCATCACAGCAAATGTGGAAGCGACCGACCTATTTGGAATAACCGAGTATGGATCAAACATTACAGCATTGTGCAAAATGGTATCAATGAACCACACCTGTGCACCTGCATCGGTATCGGTAAACCAACGCAACTGCATTCATGCATTCCTCGTAGAGATATCACAAAGTAATCTGGTCACAGTCAAGGAAGATGATGTGACCAATGATCAGCCAATGATGCCTGCTGGCTGGTTCATGACTGTGATCATTTGAGTAAGTCAGTCTGTGAGCTAACGGAGTACTTTCTATTCTATTCTCTTTCCTTGTCTTCTAGTTACTGATTTGTGGGGAACTGGTCTCCATGACACTGTCCTGTTGTCAGTTGTGAGTAATTTACAAATGCAGGCTCTTTAGCTGTAGTCTCTTTGCGTTCTTCCTCCCAGGCTGGAATATTCTCTGCCCTTGTGCACTGCTGGTGGAACTACCTTCCCCACTCAGGAAGCCAGAATCACTGTCTGTTTTCTCTGAACACCATGCAATTAAATTTAATTGTACAGAATTCTATTTTAAATGCATCCTCTGCCAGTCTCCGCACCTTAAAGTGTCAGCTATATGTCTACATAATAAATTATAAATTGTCTCATGTAGAGATGTGTGCAGTTATTTTTAAATCTTTCTGTTTTAAAAAAGGCTTCAAAACCTCTTTGATGAGACGCAAGGAGGCACCACAGTCTGGCTAACCGCTAACGCTCACAGGATTTCTATCCAAATTCACCCATCCATAGAGAGTGTGTTTCCTGTGCGACAGCGCTGAAATTAGGAAAAGGCTTTCTTGAGGATACAAAGCTTCCCTTTAAATCCCATTTATTGCTGTATTTCTATGTATTTTTACATCAATATATTCTAGTGTGGGCTCCTGACTGGTTTATTCTGTGTGAAAGTTCTGGTGCCGAATTCAGATTTAGCCAGCCAGTCCTGGCTGTGTCTGTCAGCATGGCAGCACATAATTGGTCGTGGTGTTGTTTGGCGATGGAGGGGTTCGAGCTGCTGTTTCACAGTGCAACACCAGTGCACCTTCAGCCTGCCTGCACATGTTAGGAGGAAGCATCCCTCTCCTACCGAGCGTGTGTGAGCTGGTGGACAGCAGAGTGAATACGAGCAGCAGTTGGACATCGGGTGTCTTTTGCTAGATGTCAGGCGTCACGTCTGACTGATGTGCGACACGTCGAGCCACTTCGGATCGACTGTGGTTGAATGAATGTGAACAAAGAACCAGGGGCCAGACAGAGGGGGTTCCAGGGCAGGGCGGGGCCAGTTTCTGATTGGCCGCCTGAAGCGAAACGCTGTCGGGGGCGGGGATGGAGAGCGGTGGGGGTGTGGTGGGCTGGGGAGGTCAGGGTCATTAAACACTGACAGAAAAGGTGTGCAGGAGCCTTAGGGTATGTTTCTGCATCACACACATCTCCAGCCCAGTAACGCCGTTCCAGTTCCAGCAGGCGGTTGCCGACACACTTCCTCTTTCTTTCTCAGGCAGGTGCAGAGACTTGCGCACCACTGCTGCAAATATGGGCAGCACCTGCTCCCCCCGTCTGCTTCCTTCCTCTGCTGCCGTACTCTCCACCTCCGTGGCTGGATAACCCTTAGCCCCCTCCTGTTGCCTTTGCCCTTCCATCTGGATGAAGCCTTTTATAGGCAGCGACCAACTTGGTGACAATACGGACAAGATGAGGAAGAGTCAGTTCTATGGCAATTCGGTCAAATTTCATGCATTCACATATTATGGGAATATACTTGGGGAACATTTATGGACACATTCTTTCATTTTGTGAATTTCATTTCAATTCGGTTCCCTGACCTGACTGGACAGAAATGGAACAGATCCTTGAACCGCTGATATACTGTTTACCAGAATGCAGCATTCCAGTTAGAAAAGGAACTGCCAGGTAGGTAGTCACGGTAACCATACTTACTGCTCATGGCCAACATGCCAGAGGGCTGGATTCTGACCTGAAGCTTTCCAGGCTGCAGTGTGGTTGTGGAGCTCTCTCTGTGCTGTGTGTGTGTGTGTGTGTGTGTGTGTGTGTGTGTGTGAGGAGCGCAGGCCTGCAGGTTTATGGGAAACCCGCGTAATTGTGCCTTTTAAAAGGGCGGAAAAAACTTTCTTTCACACGGGCACACAGGATAAGCACGTGACGTAGGTTAGCAGGAGTGAACCGGTCACCCCTGCAATGTTTTGGTGCTCTTGAATACGCCCTAGTGTTTTCCCAGACTGCCGAGGGTTGGTGACGGGGGTGGGGGGGCGAACGGGCCGCGTGGGTATAGGGTTGGAAGGGTGGTTGGGGGGTAGTGTGGAATTTGTGATGTCGCCGCGATGTTTGCCCTGTTGAGCCAGGTCGAGGAGAGGGGGTGTACAATCCTGAATGGGGGGGGGGGGGGCTGGATTTGGACTGCAGCTGGATCACAATTCAGGACAGAAGCCAAGAGCACAGAACCTCACCCCTCTGTCCACCTGGAAAAAAAAGTAGAGGCCAGCAATGGGAGTGACTGCTGGTCTGGCGGGGCCTAGTGCACCATTTTCTTTTTTGATTGAAAGTGCTTCAGAACTGCTGACAGCATGGGGGTGGATCCACACCACGCATTCGCAGCTAAACTAGCGCAGATGTTAGCATTGAAATGCATGAGATTTTTGGAGCTGGGCATGTGAGCGTGAGCGTGGTTCTAAATGCGCTCGTCTCATGCCCGACACTTGAGGCCTGTGTTGCCAGGGGATACGGAGGCTTCGTTAACCTCGTGTGGTTACCACATGGACAAAGCTAATCAAGACTTTGAAAATGGAAAAGGACTTCACATACGCACAACTAAACTGTGATTGGCTCCAACGAGCTGCACATCACTGACAACATATGAAATAGCTCCACCCGTTTTAGAATTCACACAGCCTTGCTCCCTCCTCATCAGCCAACAGCTGTCATAAGAATGTAAGAAAATGAGGAAAAGTAATGATGTGAACGGATCATTCAGCCAATCGATTTGGCAGATTCTTAGTTGGGGGCTTTTGAGCTTCATGACTGTGGTGGGTGCTTAATGCAGGCCTATAAGGTGCCCGATGTGCTCCCTCAAATTTTTTTTAAAGAGGACATTAACACTGAAAGAATGTTTAAAAATAAGTTTAATTAAACAAAATAGAAGTCTTAAATATACAAATTACAATTTTTACAAAATGAAAACGTTCCAGTTATCTGTTCAGTACCTAATACACACCTCAAAAAATGAAGTAAACCCTCAAAAACTTTCTCTCCACAAAAAGTGAAGTACAAAAAACACATATGTACATGTGTATATACACAGGCATACAAACACACACACACACAAACACACACACACACACGCACTTCCATACTGTTCAACGTACGATGTTCAAGCCAGGTAAATACATATATTCAGATACATTTTCATATACAGTTGAATCACTGAACAGGTGGAGAAGAACCCCGCTATGCTTACACACCTTCTCTCCCCCATTCACATGTCCAAGTTACCAGGGCCAATTAGGAAACTGATGTACAGCAGGGAACTAAAGTGCAAGCAAAAGGGCTCATTCCAATCGCTTATTTTCACTCCTTGCATCCTTTTCTCACTCCTTAGCTCCACCCAACGGAGGATGCAAGGAAAGGACATGGGGACGGAGGAATCGAGGAAAGATGTATACGGCAAATGGAAGGTCCTTGCTCTTTCAAGCGTCAGTTTGAAGCCACGTCACTTAGAGATGTGGACAGGTGGATCCGCAGGTCGGCCGTTTGTGTATCAGGCATCCTGGAAATACTTCCCCCAAAAACATTTCTGCAGTGAGGATGCACTCGTGTGTCCTCACTGAAGTATCCTCCGGAGGCCTCCTAGCTCCTTGCTTCTCCAGGGAGCAGTTAATGGATTGGAATGTCCTCAAAGATGGCGGACCTCAAACGATTTCCGGGTCGGTTGACGGAGACAAGGACGAATATAATAAGTGACTGGAATGAGCCCAAAGTTTTGCATTCCAGCTGGAATGGAGGCCCGCTGAAGTACAGCGGGACACAGCAGGTAAACTGATGAGGGCCTCCTGCTGGTTCGGAGGGGACACTGCACTGTGTGGTTCAGGGGGTCAGCCTAGGGATTGCTATGGTGTGGGTGGAGGGGGGGATTTGGGGATAATGGACCCCACCCCTACCAGAGTCAGTCAAACAACCAACCGCAACCCCGCAGCCACAGTCCCTCCCGCCCCAGGAGGTGTGGCCATGGGGAGGAGTGGCGAGCTCAGCGCTGGAAGGTGTGGATGTCGCTGTGCGGGCTGGCAGACGGCGGCCGGCGGGCATCTCCGTGGCAGCGGTCGCCGTGGCGACGGCTGCAGCTGCAGCGCTGGATCCACATGACGCCGCGGGTGAAGCTGTCGCCGGCGGGGCAGTGGAAGCGGAGGCGCACGGTGCGTGACTGCGACGGCCAGCAGCACCGCCCGTCCGCGCAGGACCCGCACGAGCGCGGCCGGTACCGCCTGGCCGTGGAGCAGCCCGCGAAGTGGATCCGCACCCGCCTCTCCGGCCGCACCGTCCGCTGACACTTCTTCCCTTTCTGAGAGGGGGGGAGACAGACAGAGAAGAGCGTTAGAAAGAAGTTAGGACTTACAACTGATACTCAGCTCCTGTGTTCCTGTTCCATCCTCTCAACTACTTTGCTTCTTAACCATGGAAGATTCCGGTTGGTAACAGTGCTATAGTGCAGGTTATATTGCAGAATGTCCATTGCCACAGTATTTCAGTCAGTCAGAGAATTTTTAGAAGATCAAAATGGAATGTTTCAGCTTCAACAGTAGAGGACCAAAACTTTTAATGTTTGGAACATTATGAGCTTTGAGAGTAACTGGTGGCGTCTGTAGAATGTGATTGCAACATGGCTGAGCGGTCAGTCATGAGGGCAGTGCCATGGCTTGCGGCCGGAACATTCTGCCATCTTACCCGGAGGGGCGGGGCCAGGGCGAGGTCACACTGCCGGATCTGGCACAGCCGCGTCTCCCTGACCAGCCGGCAGTCTGCGTTGCTATTGGTGACCCGGCTGGACACGCCCATCCCGCAGGTGGCAGAGCACGGGGTCCAGTCGGTGGTCTGCGGGAAGCACTTGGATGTGACCAGACCATGTGACTCAGAGAGAGACATCCAATCTGTGGAACAAACACAGGGACAGCTGTGAGAGACCGATACAAGTGCAGGTAGAAGGTGAGGTGAGAGGTGTGTGGATGTGTGTAGAAGGTAAGGTGAGGTTTGTGAAGTTTGAAACATTTTTGCCCTCATGAATTGTCTTTTTATTCCATAGTATAGTACTTTGAATACTGCTTGTTTCCTTGTGTGACTGGTGAGCTATGGGGTCAATTGCAGCTTGCTTAACAGGAGTTTAAACCTGTGGTTTAAAGCTGAAAGCCACAGAACTGCATTACAACTGTAACAGCTATCCAAATCTGTGCCATTAGGCTTAGCCGATCCAGCTGTAATGCAGGCCCGTGGTCCAGGGGTTCCCCGTGTGGGGAGCGCAGGTGACCCGTACCTCGCGGGATGGCGGTGCTGGCCCTGTGGGGGGCGAAGGCCAGGAGCAGCTCGTTCCCGGTGGGGTCGGGGTGTCGGTTGGGGCGGGGAGGGGGCGTGTCCTCGCTGATGTGGTTGGGGTCGTCGCAGAGCCACTGCTCGCAGCAGCCCCCGGGGGGGCGGGCCAGGCGGGGGCTGGCGCAGCGCCAGTTGGGCAGGGGCACCCGGTAGGGGCAGACGGGCATGCAGCCCACCACCCCGTCCATGCAGCTGCACTGGTGCTGGCAGCTGGGCTGGAAGTCCTCCCCGTGCTGGTACACGCGCCCGTTCAGCTCGCAGGGACGGCCCTGGTCTTCAGCTGCAGGGGGCGACAGAGAGCAGCCCTGTCAGCACCGTGCAATCTTAGCTTTCAAACCACTTCATTAAATTTGCTTTACTTTGTTACTGGAACATCAGGACAAAACACACTGCTGTTAGACTAGATATCCTAGATTAACCAGATGGCCAGCTTTCTATTCTTTACTGAAAGTTCTGTCTCTATTTGATGCATCCTGTGAATTTTCTTGAAATGGCATAACTATTGGATGTTCTGCTCATGAGAATCCATCCATCCATTCTCTATACCCGTTTATTCCTGGTCAGGGTTGCAGGGGGTCCTGGAGCCTATCCCGGCATGCTTTGGGTGAGAGGCAGGAATACACCCTGGACAGTTCACCAAACCATTGCTAGGGCACACACACCATTCTCTCACACACTCATACCTAGGGGCAATTTAGACTCCTCACTTAACCTAACCTGCATGTCTTTTGACTGTGGGAGGAAACTGGAGTACCCAGAGGAAACCCACGCAGACACGAGAGAACATGCAAACTCTACACTAAAAGGCCCCGGCTGGGATTAGAACCTTCTCATGAGTGTGCCTCTTTAATAAATATCCAAGAACTGCAATGTACTTAGCACCAGAAACTCCAACAAGGGTAAGTAAGGTAGAGAAGGTCTAAAGGAATACAGGAGCTGACCATCTGGTAGTGATAGAGCACCTACTATGTTGTTCACACACAGCTTAGATCAGAGATACTGAAATCTGGCCCTGGATGTCAGTAGTGCTGTTTCATTATCATTCTTCAATTGGGGAATGATAGATCTGGGATCTTGAGACATCTGGCCAATCAGTGACCTTAATCAGTCAAGTCACAGTCAGATACAAAAGAACACAGCAGAACTCCTGGTATTGAAAATCAGACTTGAATATCTACAGCCTTTGTGAGGGTGATGGCTTTCACCTCGACACAGCCCGCGTGCAGGGTCTCCTCCGGCCCCTAGGTGGCAGCGCAGGCCCTTGATGTGGTCACAAGGCAGCGTCAGGCTGCAGTCCTGGTTATACTGGCTGGCGCACACCTTGCAGCAGCCACAGCCGTCTGTCACCGCGCTGACCCCCAGCGGGCAGGAGGGAGGGGAGGCTGGGCAGGAGCACACGAGTGGGCAACCAGCCTCCACCTGGGAAACAGGAAGCAGGAAGTGGGGGGAGGGCAACAGGAAGTAAAAACAATAATAATTAGTTATTTATACTACTACTACTACTATAATAATAATAATAATAATAATAATAATAATAATGATAATGTTTTATTTATAAAGCACTTTTCATACAAGATCTCTGAGCAGGGCATGTGCCTGAAGCAAGCCCAAGAGACAAAAGCAGACACAAGACCTAGAACATGGAGGTGCCTGATAGCCATGTGAAAGCCTGTGTAAGTATATGATAGCCATGTTGCTGTACGCACACATCTCCAAATCATGACATCATAGAGTGGCGGACAGGGAGGAGCTGGATGTAGCCCATCTCCCATGACAACAAGGGCTTTACACAATATATATACACAGATAAACAGACAAACCGATAAAATCCCCATATATAAACAAATATAAGTCCATTGCTCAAGAGTAATTTTCATATTCTCTGCTCATCATATAGATTTTATGCAATTGAAAACTTTCTTCAAAATTTAAAAATGTGCGTGAAAACGTTATTGCAACCCTATGTTGAGTGCCTGATATGGTACGAACTGAAAGGTTGGCTGAACTGCCGTTAAAAAGCAAAAATAAACAAGCTGCTGCATAAGGCTCCCCATGTTCACACAGCCATCACTGTGCTAGAAGATCTGCAACTTGGACAGAAAAGTTTTCTTTTTCTTTTTTTTTCAAGTGAAGTTCTCACAGGGCGCAAAGAGCTGTATTGATCTGAGGTGAACATAGCTGGGTAAAAGAGACCCTTGTCCGCATGGTCAAACATCAGGCTGCTCATAATATAATGAATAACAGCATGTGTGTATAGGAGACCATGCCAGTAGCACATACAGACAGCGACATACATCATAATAATAATAATAATAATAATAATTTATTTCTTATCCAGAGCAACTTAGCTCTGGATAAGAACAGCTTGCTCTATTTTACATTCAAACCATTTACACAATTAGATATGTCCTGAAGCAGTTCAGGCAAAGCACCTCGTTCACTGTATCCTCTGGGATGCAATGGCAGTGCCTCACCTGGGAATCAAAACCGCAGCCTCTGACTTACGAGCCCAGCTCTTCAACATTATACTGCGCTGTCACTCTACAGCGACGGGTCCAAGGACAAAAGCATCAAAGAGTGGCAATGCCAGTGCCTAAAGATTCAACCCTGCAACCACCTGGACGTAAGCCCAGTTCCTACAACCCACCACTGAGCTGTTCCAACATGCTGAGAGGGTGATGTGTGCGCCTGGGGACGCAATTTCAGCCACACAGTTTTGGGGAAACAATAAGGAGATCTGCAGTTCAGACAGACAGACAGACATGCAGACAGACAGACAGACAGGAGAAAGAGAGACACGTGTGCATCCCCAGGTTCTTAAAAACTCACCGTCAGAGCAGCGCAGCAGAGGACAACCAGAAAACAAGCAGAAAACATGACCCCTATGCTGTGTCCCCCTCAGAGAGAGAGAAAAAGACTCCAAACACCACCAACAGCGACCCTGCCGTGGGTAAGAGAGCTAGCTGGCGGATGGTGATGGCTGAAGGACTAGCTGGCGGCTGAAGTCCCGAATCTCGTTTTTCTGTCAATCCAAAAGAGGAGTCCGTCCGTCCCGCCGTGCGTCTGTCTGTCTGTCTGCAGCTGGTGCGTTGGTCCGTGGAGGAGTACGGCAGTGTGGTGTTCTCTCTCTCTCTCTTTCTCTGCTCTCTCCTGAGGAGCTGACTGTGGTTTGGCTTCATTGAGAAATCCCCCCTCCGGCACCCTGTCTTATAGGGGCTGTCAGACAACCCCCCTCTGACATCACCGCCCCTCTCAGACGGAAGGGGGAGGGGGTACGCACAGAGAGACTGATGGGGGCTGGGGAAAGTAAGACAGACTTTTTTTTTGGGGGGGGGGGAGCTGTCAAAAAAGAGAGGGTGAGAAGGAATGGAAATAAATCCAACCAAGAGAGAATTTCTTTACAATTTTACATCTAAAACTGTTAACTTCGATCATCCAGAAGGATGTTTATGCCATGTTTTGTGGCAACTGATCATTTAAATTAATAGTTGAACTGAAAAAATGATGTGATGCCATGATGTGGGAATTTTATTTTTTATTTATAAAGTGTCTTTCTAACCTCAAGATTGTCATACAAAAACATCAGAAACACAAAATAAAGACAAATCAGAGCAACAATGTTAGTGTGATGTTATTTCTTTGGTGCCTACTGTTTTAAGAACTTGTGAAACACTTGCTTATTTGGTTTCCAATGATCTGTGGCAATTGGGAGCCACTATATGCCGGACGATTCTGTATGTATGTTAATACAGCTCAAACAATTCACTTTGCAAAAAGTAATGCAAACAAATAGAAACATCGTAATTAAAAAAAAAAAAAAACTCCTCTGCAATGTGTTTATTACAACTGGGGACACGTCATAATAATGTGATAATGTATGCAGCTATCATTTGATGGTAGTTATTTTGAAATATGGCTTATAAAACTTCTAATTGCCCAACATTTGACATTTGCCATGATACACGATCTGCAGTATTCTGTTCTGACTGGTTATGTCAGTTGTCATGTTTACGATGGCATCACGGAGGCTATACAGTGCAGATTTCCAGTTAAAGGGTTGCCAAATTTTGTGTTTGCCTGGGAGCAGCAACAGGAAGTGCTGTACATTCGCGTGACCGTCTGGAGTGACTTGCCAAAAAAGTTCCATGATTAAGTATCCCATTCCCAAGTCGCACGGTGAACCCAGGTGTGGTTAACTCCAGCCAAACTGAGGCCGATTCAGTGGGCAGAACATTCTGTTACGCGCAGAACATTCCGTCTCGTGAGCGGGAAGGTCAATGAACAGCGTTTTGCAACAATTCTTGGGATATGTTTCACGAGCGATGTTTCGCGGGAGCTGGAATGTTCAAGCTCCGCTGGGCTGGTTGGCAAGGTAACAATGCACGCTGCACACGACCATCCGCAACCGGCTGCCATATCTGCAGAAGACCGGCAACCGGATGCTTAGGTGACATTTTGGTGCTCTTACAGGTGCCCAAGGTGTGGTCGTGGTGAGGGTGTACGCAGGTAGTCCAGGAGTGGGAGGTTGTGTAGGCTCGAGTTGCCAGGTAAAACACCCTGGCAGAACTTTTATAAAATTATTCCTGTGTGATGAAGGCTTTAGGGGGTTCATAGTGGGAATAGAAGTATATCTTATGGGAAAAGGGAAGTGTAATAGTGTGTGTGTGTGTGCGCGTGTACTATGGGGACACTTCTGCTCCATTTCATTGTGTTTGTTGTGCATGTGTTTGTATGTAAATGTGTTTGTTAAAGAAAGGGGGGGGGGGGGGGTTGGGGGGTGACAGCACTGACTGCCATTCTGTGGCTTGCCTCCCAGAGGCCACTGAAGAAAAGCAAGGTTTCCCCTCACCCCAAATCATGTTTGCCTTCATGATTACTAAGCAAGTAATGGAAGCACCTCTAAAAAAAGACAGTACTTTTAAGGCAGCTGGAACAAAGATGAAAAGGTTTACATGAATAACTGAAATCTCAGAGTGCTGGGATTAACCACAACATTGCTATAAACCCCAGTATCCTGACATTCCTTCCATTCATGCCTGAGCGAGATTTAAAAAAGAAAAAACACACAAAATGTTCCCACTGCCATCACACTTGTGTTAAAAAACCAGCGCGAGCACAGAAAGCAGGTACGTGCGGTTTTGGGTGCACCGTGCTGTGAAACGCAGGAAGCGCAATTTACTGCGTATCATTCCAGATGGAGGAGCTACACCCCTCCCCCCAGCCCCCCGCCACCGCAGCCGACCGCCTGTCAATCACGCCGGGCCCGGAACATTGCACGCACACGGCACATATCTGCGCCCCTGCGCCATCACGCCTTCGTAACGCGTCCGGCGAGCGCCGACACAGAGCCCCCTCTGTCCCGGCCTGCGCCGCTCCGCTTCAGCACAGGTTCGGAAAAAGAGGCGACGACAGAATTCCAGAGAGGGCTTTCTCGTGTGTGTTTTTTTCCCCCCCAGAGCGAGCGGGGTGGATCCGAGGGCTTTATATAAGAAAGAGCGGCGGCACGGGGAACTCCGTGACCTCCGCAGGTCTCTCTGCTACCAACCGGCCTTTTGGCAAAACCAACAAGTCTAAGAAATTCATGTTTTGTGTTTTTAAAGCGAAGGCAACACAGACAAACGTGCACACTGACACCCACAAGGGGATTTACATTCCCACATAGACACACGTAAAGGAACACTCCTGTACATACACCTGCTCACATACACGCACGCAAACGCACACACACACACACACACACACACCAGGGTACTGTAATGACACCAGAATGATGTGGAGTTTTACACAACCACTACAAATAAAAACAACTCCTCCCTCTGCGCACAAAAGGAACACTGGAGACGGAGCGCACTGTTGGAGAAGGATGGTACCGTTCCTGTAGGGAGGATGTGGGGTTAGTGTTCAGCTCTGAAAGGGAAGCCAAGTGCCCCTCCATCCCATGCTCAACCCCCCGTGGCACGCTAATGGAGGTGGATTGGTGGGAGGGGCTGTCTGGGCAGACACGCTGCTGGACCTCTGCCAGCCATTGTCAGCCATCCAGACAACCGTTTCCGGGGCAACAGCCGGTATTGGGGGGCAGGGTCAGGGAGGTCAGATGCTGCTATAGACTTCAGCCTACCCCCAACGATTCTAGCCGCACCGTGAGCAGGTTTACACCCCCAACGATTCTAGCTGCACCCAGAGCAGGTTTATACCCCTAAGAATCCCAGCTGCACCCCAAACGAGGCCCGTTTCACGTATGTGGCTAACTCAGTCCTGATTACTTGTTGCCATTTTGGCATAAATTCAGGATCATCAGTTTCACAAAGCGAGTTCACAATTTAGCCAGACTGGTTACCGGGGCAACAGAGTCTTAAGCACAAACCTGCAAAACTCCAGGGAACGTGTTTTCAGGGACCGACAAGATCCTTTAACCTGTTTACGATATCTTCATTTATTTGTGAGGGAATTATTCATTCATTGCCTCCAGCAATTAATAGAAGTGCACACTGCCAACTCAGATCGAAGTGATGCAGACACTGTATTGAGCTCCACTTCCTCACACCTGCTCCATTTTTGTACGCTGTTTGTGACACTGAAAATATAGGCCTGATAATAAACTTCTTTTGTTTCATGCATAAAATGCAACGCAGAATTCTTCCTGTTCGAGGAAAAGGAGACAAAATATTCTTTCTCCAGTGTTGCCATAGTTTTGTGATGAACAACATCAAAACAAAATTAATAAAATAACAACACGGGTCACATTATGAGAGTTCCAAAAATACTTCTTTTGTCTGTGATCGCACAAAGGCCAGCGCCACCCCCCTTTATGTCCATATAAGGAGTGCGATCCTGTTTTCGGCGTGTGATTCATCTCCCCTTTATAGCAGAGCAGGTGCGCGCAGTTATCTGAGACGATTCCATCCCAGATTAACGAATCAAATCTTAACTCGCGTTCGTGAAACGGAGTAAGCCCGGCGTAAAAACTGTAATCAAGGAGATGATTTGATAAGATGTACGTCAAATTATCCTGGATTGCTTAAGCGACGTACGTGAAACAGGGCCCAGGTTTACTGGGTCCTCTCGAGACAAGACAGCCACAGATCCTACACAGACCCGCCAGATACTCAACTCCAGCATTCCTTCCATTCTTTAGCTTGGAGAACACAGACAGAGAAACAGGAAGAGTTTTGCTGAATGTACCATATACCGCCCAGTGTCATCCTTGACCATCTGTAACCGCTTGAAGCAAAGCAGTGACTCTTAATGGAAACTTTGTTCAGTCTATAAAGAGATTAATATTTTTTTTTTTTAAACCAGGACCTGTAGTGAGCCCTGTCACAGGATACGGTGGAGAAAAATAAGGTCTAGGAGACTCCAGTACAATGCCTCCATTTACATGCAACATAAACCAAATTTCTCTGAAAAAAAAACCCATTCCTGTTCCGTTCAATGACTGTAAGAAATGAACCAGCTCTGGAGGTGTGCTGGGTCAGATTCCACCCGTATCAGATTTGAATGTTAGCATTCCGAGCGTCCATCTTCCACTATCTGTTGCCCTCAATCTGCTGACATGTAGCACCCCGTAGTAGTCACGCGTGACTCGTGACAAAACGGTCCTGCTGCAGGGTGTGTTGGGATTTTCCTTATATTTTAAATTCAGCAGACAACTGCCAATTGCTAAATTAAATTTAATCGCTAAAATGAGTTCTGAGGCATGACGAAAAACAGCAAACCCTGCTCTCGGGGACCAGGGTTGCCAACTGCTGAATTAGAGCCTGTTGGTTTTAGAGGGATGGAGGGATCGAGAGATGAAGGGATGGAGAAAGAGGGGGGTAAGGAGACGGGGTACTCTTCTGACACCCCCCCCCCCCCAGTGTAGGATGGAATTTGTGCATTTTTGTTAGTAGCTTGGACTAGGGGGGGAAAAAACAACATTCCTGTGGTGGAAGTCTCCCCCTTATTGGAAAAAGGACTTCCCACACATACTAAAATTAACTCCTGAAACATGTATTTTCATTTTTGTCTGACACAGACAAGCTTTGTGTCAGGATGTTTCTGTGACATTTTGCAGGCAAACGTTGATGTGGAAAATGTCTTGCATCCAATACGAGTCAGATTTGAGTGATCTCAGGAGTCATGTCCTGCCGGTAGATACCAAAGATGCCGTTGGAAAAATTCTTTCAGGAATCCTAGGACTCCGTTTTAAATAGCTTGCAGAGATCTCAATGATTGCAATGATTCATCTCCTCTTACTGATAAACCTAGCTGGCAGGCAAGGTGAGTGTGTGTGTGTGTGTGTGTGTGTGTGTGTGTGTGTGTGTGTGTGTGTGTACATATGTTTGCATTTTCCTGTGTGCAGAATCTATTTTTTCACGCGAAAGACTCCGTATGAGTGAGTGTGTTTGTATATGAATCTGTTCAGGCATGTGACTGGCTCTCCTTGTGTGAATGTGTGTATGTGTGCGTCTCTGTGGGGGTCTGTTTTGACATGTGACCAGTTCTCTGCGTGCCTATATGTGTGCGGTTATATGCGCGAGTGCATTTGTGTGTGTGCGTGTGTGTGTGTGTGTGTGTGTGTGTCTGTGTTTGCTGAGGGGCCTGTTGCTACTCTTGACGGTACACAAGGCTTCATGTATTCTGAAATATTTCGTTGGACGGGGTCATGCACATCAGCCTTCCCCCAAATGCAGACTTGTTTGTTTTACCCAGAGGAGCTTAAACCACCTTTAGCGCTTTTCATAGAGGCCGTGTTTTCAGTGAGCCCCCAGAGCAAATAACACATCCAGAGTACAGCTCCACAACTTCACGTCTCAGAGATCCAGGCCATGAAGAAACGGCTTTACTCCTGAATCTTTATTTTGACATATAAAATTGTGACAGTGATGTTATTTTTTAAAATTATTATTATTATTTCGTGAATTTATTTCACTGGTGGTACAACTGCAAGTGAACCGCTAATCGGAACAAAACAAGTATGCCCACAAAACTACAGCTGTTTGTTTATTTGGGCACCAAATTCAGCCACTATGTTTATAATATAACAATATGACACAATGCGTTTATACAATTTTATAACAACACTAATAATAATAATAATAATATCAACAACAACAACAACAATAATAATAATAATAATAATTAATATTGGGGTACCTACCGATCATGCAGTTATAAGGAATCTCATGTATAAATGTATGTGTCGACTGGTTGAGTAAAAGGGTGCCATAACTGAGGTGTTGACAGCTGTGCTCCATTGCAGTCAAATGTGCTGACACTGGCCTAGGAGCCTTAGTGCAGACCTTTTAGATGGGCCACAAATGAGGACTTTGTCATTTATTGCAATCTGTCTGTCATGGTTGGATTTATTTTTCATTTTTCCTGCTATGGATCTCTTTGTAGACTAGTCTGAAATAAAAAAGGTGAATGAAAAAAAAAGCGTATTATTAATGTTAGTGTCATACTTATGAACAGTATGATGAATGTTACCATGATGTTGATGATGATGATTATTATCATCATCATCATTTGCATGCTAAGATGGCTGAAGTAAAGCAGAGTCCCTGAAGCATGAATTGAGTCCACAGCCAGAAGAACTACTAGATTTCTTTTTTTTTTTTTTTTGGATGTTTCAGGGTTTTCATGGCTGCCTCCAGGGCGGCTTATATAACTGTAATTGAGTCCTGCACACAGTAGGCCACTGGTGGAAAGCACGTGTGACTCACAAATATAAACAAACAAAACTATGA
Organism: Anguilla anguilla; assembly: GCF_013347855.1. Classification (NCBI taxonomy): domain Eukaryota; kingdom Metazoa; phylum Chordata; class Actinopteri; order Anguilliformes; family Anguillidae; genus Anguilla; species Anguilla anguilla. The sequence goes on from NC_049214.1 coordinate 29,746,258, forward strand.
ATACTTCAGCATACCTCCACGGGCATACTGCAAACTAGGGCAAGGTTGAGACGAACTAGGGAACCAATGAGACACTGTGTGTGTGTGTGTGTATGTATGTGTGTATGTAAATGTCACCTATATGTGTACATAGCCATATTGCAATTAGTGTGAATTTATGTGAGTTAATCATGCCAATTCCCATTTTGTGAAATTCGTTTTTACATTTTTGGAGTCCATAAAATGAAATGAACAAAATAAGTTGTCTAAATGCATACTTAAGCAAATAACAATAGTTGCAACCAAAACCTCTCATAAAATGTATCATAATACTACACAAAAAGTTAGTGAAAATAGTGAAAATACATCTAGGTCTCCCTGGTATTAGAGTTTTTATTTCAATAAAATTTTGGAGTTCACTCTCCCTCTATTCACTGCATCTGTTTGTGTTTTGTAATCCATCTCTGACTATGAGTGAATTCAAGTCTACATTCTAATGCAAGTCTGCAAGTCTACAAGTCTACATTCTAATGCAAGTCTACATTCTAACGCAACTCTACATTCTAATGCAAGTCTACATTGTATTGCAAGTCTACATTCTAACGCAAGACTACATTCTAATGCAAGTCTACATTCTAATTCAAGTCTACATTCTAACGCAAGTCTGCAAAGTCTACATTCTAACGCAAGTCTGCAAAGTCTACAATGTAACACAGGTCTACATTCTAATGAGCTACACAGCAGGTTGAGTTCATCCTGTGAGATTCCAATCCAACATTTGATTCACATTTTGCAAGGCTAACTGATGTGTCTTACACGCAGCCTGGTGGCATGGTTCTCTGATAGGAGCTATGAAATCCTGACCCCGATAATGTAGCAAAAACACAGAAAAACAGCAAGCGTGTGCCTGTCATGCGCTCAACTCAGATGGTGAGCACTGTGATACAACCGACCGACCACGTCACCATCGAAACGCAAGGCCAGGAAGCCCCACTGAAACATGTGATGCATAAGTCCTCTTTTCCAACATTAAAGAAAGGCACTCATTTGATTAAAAAGTGGAAAATGCTCTGAGGTTTGCCTAAGTACTCTATAAAATACCATATGAGGACATGGGGAAAAAAAAAAAGATCAAACCTGCTTTTTTCCACCATACCGATGCTCCCCATTCTATCTCATCTGGTTTCTAAATCACGTATTCACATTACCTTAATTAAAACAAAACAAAAAAATCATCAAATGGAACAGAGATGGAGATTGTGGTGAGGCAAACATGCACCGTCAGAAAACATGCACCATCAATCACAATACTTCATTCTCTGTATCGCAGTGGTACGACTGGCTCAGAGAGAACTCTACAGGATCATGGCGTTGATGATTTATTAGTTCAGCAATGGGACGTGTGTATCCTAGTATTGAACAAATTATATCTATATTCTTGGCCCATTACATTTGTTGTTTTGGAGTAGTCTAACCAGCCCCTACCCCATCACCTCCCCCCCCCCACCCTGCAAAGACAAAAAAAAAAAAAGAATCATGTAGCATACCTGCACCCAGTTATACTACTAAACCCAGCGTTGCACTCCATCTCATTGAGAATACAGCTTGCATAGAAATTCCCTGGGCAAACAAGTACTTGTTTGCTAAATTGGGCAGGGGGGCTTGAACTAAAAATAAACTGCCGCCATTGATCTTTGGCAGCTGGACCCATAGGGAGCTGGCGTAAAGATCTGCTTTTAAATTTACTGCTAGCGTCCTTCTTCGTAGCCATTGCTCCGTTGTTTACGTAAAAGTGTGGGTGGCCCCAAATTACAGATGGGTGGGGATATTAAATCAGCAGGTAAAAGATGATTGGTCGACTCAAGCAAAGTCCGTTTTCTATGTCGAAAACCTGCTGTTCAGATTTGCCTATTTCAAGAGAGAAATTACTAAAATCTCCGCTACACCTAACACCTCTCAGCAAACAAATTCACAGATCTCACAATGTTACACAACAGCAACTGTCTACAGCCCATTTAAACATTGAAATGCATGAATTTTATTATATTTAGGTTGCAAGGCTATTGGCCCCCCACCATTCTGTGAATTGGCACTTCAGCAGCCTGTGAGCTACAACTGAGCCGAGGCAGTTGAGATGAGGATCAGCTGTTGAAAGAATGCAATGTGGTTGGTGAATGATCCGTGATGCAATTTTGCTAAATGCTGGTGGACTGACAGCTGGCACCAACAATAGGTGCTAGACTATTGGGTATTATGATTACTCGGGACAAAAACACGAACATCCCCAGCATTGCATTTGGGGATTTTGGGCGATACTTCTAATCTGTGCTTTCAGTCTGAACTGGTTCATAATCGGAGCACGCTCTGCTGTGGTAACCAAACGTTTAGCCTTTAAATGTTAGCTGAACAATACCTGCAAAATATCCATCTAGGTCTGTTTACTGGCTGCTCTTCACAACAAGAGATTAACCTGACCGGCTAAAGGCCAAGGCCCCCAGCTAAGAGAACTATTTTCACTCTTAATGCTTCTCCAGGGGTGAAGTCATCGTCTGCAACAGACATTCGCATGCTAACTCAGGTCTCTGACCTCTGCGACGGCAAGTTGCCTCAGACCTGGGTGTGTAAAATAAACTGACTAAGCTTAGGAAATAAATATGAGAACCTACAGTCGTGCGTCAGACAAATGACACTATTTCCCTCTGGCTGGGCATCTGGCGCCCTCGCTGATTGGGTTATTTATGCGAGAAGACGCTGGAAGATATATACCAATCGGTCATAGGCGTAGGTCGCACAGTGAAGTGAATGCCACATGCCAACATTTTATGGAGGTTAAACAAACGGCACCGCTCCAGGACAAAAAAACGTAAACACCCCGCTTCAGTGGCTTTAGAGCCGCCGAGTCGCTCGTAAATCATCCAATCAGCACCCGCGCCTGCAGAAACAGCGGGAGGCGCCCGCGTCACGGACATCAGAGAGGTGATGAATACAATTCTGAAAAACATAACTAGACACGACACCAGGGGCCCTCGGCCTGATGTTTGGCTTACAACACACCCACCACCCCTCCAACCCCCCACCCTAGCTCTGGGAGCTCCAGAAAATTCTGTCACACGCCGTCACCCTCATACACAGTCCTTGTTGAAAAGTGGTAAAAAATTTAAAAAAAAAACACAATGTCTCCCCCCCCCCCACAATGTCCCCCCCCCCCCCCAAACAAAGCCTTTGGGGAGCAGTAGGGATTGCGATCATGCGTGTTAGTCAGTTTAGCAGTGAGGTGAGGGCACCCCCCCAGGGCTACCCCGGCTGCCTTTTAGTGGGGTGTTCAGTTCTGGCGCTGACTTTCCCCTGGAGTCAACATTGCCACCATCGCTAATGGCGTCTTAACTGTGTCCTCGTCACGCACGGCAGGCCGGGGGAACCGGAGCTGCTAGAAGCAATTGTGCCGATGCCCAACGGACCCCAGGGTTCTGGCCACCCAAAGTTGTGAAAAAAAATGCTTAGTGATGTCATTAACCGCCCTCAGCCACCTCGCTGGCGTCCTCCTAAATCTCGCCCTGTCACACTCATAAAATTCGCCCCTCGGGAGCGTGGAATGTGTAAGCACAGGAAGGAGCGTTTTGATGAGGCCTTGTTCCTGGCACAGCCGATTGGATCAGGCTTGCTGTCCGTGGCTTAGTTCAGGCAAAAATCAGCCAAAGCTGTGTTCCCTCGTACCGCAAGTTAGCACAGCGTGGCCCACGAGGCTCGGCTCATGAAACCGCTTCACGGGCGTCCCACCAAGCGAGCCCACTTCACGCTGGGATAGCTGTACAGGCTGTCGCAATGCTAATGTGCGAATCTGAGCTAACATTCAAAATTTGAAAATATAATACCACGGTTAACATTTTGACCACTTTGGTCTTTATCAGAAGGTTCTGACGGAGATCGATGTGTTCGAAACGCTAACCGTTTTCATGGCTAAATAAACAGTATTAAAAGTTCTTTGGAGTATCAAGTGAGTGTCCAAGTCTTTTCTTTTCCGATCCTAAAACGTTCTTGTGAAACTGCACCTCGCACAAGTTGTTTTGGATCCTGATCAGTAGTGTCTGAGCACCGCAGACAAACTATGTTTAATTTAAACTGGAGATGGAGGTCACAATGACAGTTCATTATGCAAACACAGAATCTTATAGCCAATATTTAAAAAAAAAAAGGTATTACTTTGCACATTAGTGATTCTGTTTGAAGAATTCTGTTAAATTTTCCTCTTTGGCTGTCGGCCCCATAGAGCCTATGGCACGAGGGCCTCACCCATTAAATGGCCCCTGCCTTCTGCACGTCTGGAGAATGCCTCAAACTGATGACCCAGGGGCCAGCGTCGAAAACAGAGTGTTTATTCAGAGGCATCACAAATTTTGACAATGTCCAGACTTGCATCTGCATAGTGTCGGCATACCTCCCACTGGTGATGGGATAATAAGTCGTAGCTATGCATATTTTAATACGCCATCTACTGTATTTACACACATGCAAGATCATCAAATAAACAGTTTGTGAATGTTTGGCACATACACACACATACCCACAGCAACATCAATGCACAGGCACGCACGCACGTACACACAGTAGTCTCCACTCAATGTACATGCACACCAGTCTGTGACTCAAAGACATTTTTGATTTGCCTAATTTTCCCACAGAGAAAATTGCTGACAGCAGCTCAGTTTTACGTAAGCATGCTTAAACCTACGTGTGAAATATTTTTCATGGAACGGTGATAATTTGGGTTCCTTATATTTCGTCTTCTTATTTTTCCCCTCCCCGAATGCAATTTTTTTTTTTTGGGGGGGAAGTGAAAATCTTGTTTCAATTCCTCAGAAACCCAGACAATTCTTCATGCTAGCAGACAGACACAGTGTTATTCATGAATTTAATTTTTCGCAGAGCCAGTCATAATGCAGTCATTTCGGGCCGTAACCATCCCCGGGTCATACAATTCAGGTTCCTTTTCTGCGATTTAGTCACCGCTCCGCAGTCCGGCAGTTGAGCTGCGCAGTCACCGCGCGGACGAGCACTGTATGCTTCAGCTGGGCCGCAGGGCTCAGACTGAGGAGAGGAGATGTTCCTGCGCGATGAGGCTAGTACGGTAAACACGGTTACAGGCATTTCCATACAAACCAAAACCCCCTGAATGGGGGCTACTGAGGCGGAGCGGCGGCTAAATTTGGGCCGTACGTTCCATTAGCACTTTCAGAGTCAGCGTCAGAGACAAGCGGTGTTTGTCGGACCCGGCAAGAAAAAAACAAGTCTGTCATCATTGGTAACTTTTGCTTTCCATGTGGACAAACCACCATTGTACTGTAAATTAATAATTATATAAATTAATGAGAAAACATAAACGCTAGTTAATGAAAAGCTGCAGTCTTTATGGGATGTCGCATGTGAGGGGTGCGGGATGAAACACCCAAAAAAGGGGAGAAAAGTTGACTTCATAACCCCCGGGACATTACTGTGGTGGGGTTACCATGACGACCATTTTTTAAACAAGATGCTGTTTAGAACAGTGCTTTACCGGGTGGTTAGAACTAAAGGGATTTCTGTGTGTGGTGCAGCAGGGTCAACTGGTCACCTCCCCTCTCCCAGCATCCCTTCCTCAAAAAAATAAGTTTCCAAATGATGATCTGGCTGATCGGTAATCACATTTTCATGGGCTGCCCCAGACATCAGTGGAAAATGGACTTGGCAACTTTCGTATTTTGTGCACCAGTACTGATGGCATGCCCAGAGAGAAGGGCCTTCCTGCACTAATGTGTCATCCCTGTCCTCTTTCAACCCCCCCCCCCCCCCCAAATCCCATGGAAATAATACCTTATTTGGGGAAGGTTAAAGGTCAAATCTGTTTTGTTTTTTTTTTAAAAAGGGGAAAAAAATGGAGCACTTGCATCATTGTCCTGAGACACTCTGCGTCCTTCCATTTCATCACGCATCTATGTTTCACTGAAGGGCAAAAAGCAACAGCTCCAATCTTATAATCACGATATCAATGTCGTTCATTTATTGAACTTTATTGATGTTATGTCATGATGGTCATCTTTAAATGTGTAATTTTTTATTTTATTACTCATTTTTCACATACAAGTTCATATTTTTTATTTTCTTCGGCGTGTATGTTCAAACTAGCCTCTCTGCATCATGCAAGGAACACCACAGGTGCATTCAAATGAAGATGACATAATCACCACGGCGCCCGTCTGCTCGAACCGTATTAATCTCGTAACAGAGGCGTAATTCACGTCGCGGAGTTTGTGTATAACCGTAGCTTGTGGTCGTTATGACGGTTGCTAAGGTGGTGACACAGTCACTCTGCCTCTGCCTCGGTTGAAAGAAAGCAAAGGGCGAGAGCCTGGCGGAGGAGCCACAGCGCCGGCTCAGCCTCAGAATCGGCCCTTTGAAGCGCCGCTCGGCTCCTGGCTGCGGGGCCGCGCTGTGCTTTTTAACCGCCCCCGAGTTACACAGACTGCAGGGTTCCTGCTTTGAGCATGAGGTGCCAGCCTTTTTAAACCAGAGTTTGGACACGCGTAATTAAAGGCCACAGGCTTTGTGTGCTACAGCATTTTGAGCGGTTTTGGGAAATGTTTTCCTTTGTTTCCTTCCTTTGAATTACATATGACCCCTGCCTGGTGCCTGGAAAGGAGTTTCTCTGTACATAGGCTCTCGTGATTCCTTTTGTTAAGCAAGTGTGCAGGCCAGCTTCATTTTAAAATTGCTCTGGATAGTGTAATGTCAATGTAAGTAAATGCACGTCAACATATGATCCTATTTTATAAGACCCCCGTATTCGAAAATAAATGTGACTTTCACCCACATCAGATCACAAGTCCCAAGCCATTATTAACTGACAGCTGTGACAGCTGATGTGTTTTATCCCTTTCTTTTTTTTTGCATTTGTATACATATTTATCGCAAAACATATTTCACTAACATCCTCCTGAAGTTTACCTTCGAAACGGAGAGAAATGGGCTATTGCTCCAGCAGAAAGCCAGGCAGCGTAGCAGGGCTGGTGAGACCTGACACTGGCTGCCCGTTAAGGACAAGCCTGCAGTTAGCAGCGTTGGACCATCGCTGATGCCTGGTGTTTCCCAGCATCCCACACTCGTATGGATTTCATGCGCAGAACTGCAGGGGGTTTTCACAGGGGCTTTTATATGACCATCGGTGAAAGACTATCCACAGTTATATGGTCACAGATATCTTTTACGGGGATCCGAGTTTGTGACTATTCTCTCGATAGGTTCACACCAATATAAATCACGTTATTGCTGAGTATGGTGATCTACAGAAAAACTACCGCCGGAAGAGCTAGAATAACAGAAATACGGGTTTATTTGCTTGGCTCTCGCAGAGAGCGTCACTCACAGCTTACGTTTGTGCGAGTGATCCATTTGCGCTAAAGCAGCTCCGGCGAAGCAAGGGTACGTCTGCTCAGGGGAACGCCCGCTCAGGGGTACGTCTGCTCAGGGGAACGCCCGCTCAGGGGTACGTCTGCTCAGGGGAACGCCCGCTCAGGGGTACGTCTGCTCAGGGGTACGCCCGCTCAGGGGAACGCCCGCTCAGGGGTACGTCTGCTCAGGGGTACGTCTGCTCAGGGGAACGCCCGCTCAGGGGTACGTCTGCTCAGGGGAACGTCTGCTCAGGGGTACGTCTGCTCAGGGGAACGCCCGCTCAGGGGTACGTCTGCTCAGGGGTACGTCTGCTCAGGGGTACGCCCGCTCAGGGGTACGCCCGCTCAGGGGTACGCCCGCTCAGGGGTACGCCCGCTCAGGGGTACGCCCGCTCAGGGGTACGTCCGCTCAGGGGAACGCCCGCTCAGGGGTACGCCCGCTCAGGGGTACGTCCGCTCAGGGGTACGTCCGCTCAGGGGTACGTCCGCTCAGGGGAACGCCCGCTCAGGGGAACGCCCGCTCAGGGGTACGCCCGCTCAGGGGTACGTCTGCTCAGGGGTACGTCCGCTCAGGGGAACGCCCGCTCAGGGGTACGCCCGCTCAGGGGTACGTCTGCTCAGGGGTACGTCCGCTCAGGGGAACGCCCGCTCAGGGGAACGCCTGCTCAGGGGTACACTGCCACCGTTGCACTTAGCACACCATCCTTTCACACCGTGAGAATGTTATTCCTCGTTTTATTGTGTGCGTAGGATCACTTGGCCTGAGAACACACTGATAATGTGATCGACTGCTGATTTCAAACTGCATGTTCAGCTATCTGCATCTCCACAGAGGGAGGAGGCCCTGTTGACTCACACTCGCCGTGGGATAAATTCATATAAAAGCACCTCCAATGCCACAAGAGAAAGCTCCACTCTGCTCCCTGCATAAATTCTGCCAGTTTTTTTTAAACTTTCCTGTTGTCTCTTATGAACATCGGGTGTTGGATTTGGATTTAACAACAGCATCAGCGATACACACACACACTTCTCCCTCATAAAGGTACTACGGCAGTGCCTCTGGTGGGAAACAAATTGGTTTTAGTCACAGTGTGAAACTCAGATAAGCCAGTATTTACACAGCAAAAAGGTTCGGTGTTAAATCAACTCTGACAGCAAATACTTTACTCTCATAACGTGCAGCCATTAAAGAAGGTTTGGACCTCAACTCCCTAGGGTTCCAGAAAGGTACTGAATGCAGACTAGTTTTGAACACCAAGTCTCCCAAAGAGGACATTTGATCCCACTTGGATTCAAATAAACTCTGTTGAATTAACATTGAAAACCGTACTGCCTACTGGTACCTGTAAAAGCAACAACAACAACAACAAAAAGGGGGGAAAAAGATTCACTTTAACTACAGTGTGGCTTGTCCTCAGGCAGCACCTCATCAGGGAGTCAAACCAACAGTCTTCTGGTTAAAAGGGCGCGATTTTTAAGCCACTGCCTCCATACAAATTTGACGGAAACAGGACGTGGCGCCGCGCATCGCGGCTTCCTGGAGCGACGGTAGCACTCCTGGTCGGGAAAGCTCCCCGGCGACCGTCGAGAGAGAAAAAAAGAAAAAAGAAAAAACAAACAGAAAAAGGGCGGCTTTGTGTGACTGCTGATGACATCACTTTCTGCCATTGAGGGAGTGGAAAAAAGAATCAAAGCGCGCCGCTCCTAATAAAACACCATCACATTGCGTTAATTAAAGCACGCCAAGTAAATACACGAAACTAACCTCCGCGACTCCGAGTTGACGAAGGACGCAAAAACATAACAGAATACCTCGAAAAGATCATGGAAATTCTGCCCAGCCGCCACAGTAATCCCCCGCCCTTTGTAATAATGTAAATACTAGGCCACGGAGATGAAAAAGAACGTAATCCCTGCTACTTTTGATTGAAACGCAGCAACAGTTGAGTTTATGTTAATAGTTTATGGTGAAAAGCTCAAAGCACCGAACTGTTATGAGCTCTGTTAAAGCGGCAAGGCCACACACTACCACGGAACCATGGAGACGGCAGCACAAGGGCATTCACATAAACACCTCTCATCAACTGGCACTTTTTAAAATACACGCGCGCATGATTTTAGAACGCATAATACGGAAAATAAAGAATATACAAAGAATGTATGTGAATGTGAACCATGCCTACGAAAATGTGTCACTTATTACCATTTTTAAAAAATTCCTTTCTCACCAAATTTGGAATGTCATAACTGCAGGACTGCCCCGACTTTGCAGCATACTCCGTCGTGAGCCGTGCGCGTGAAGCACCCAGTGCTTCAGTTTGCTCTCCTCTCCAGGAGCTAAGCTGTGCAGTTACTATGCAGGACGACTGCAAGACAGATGAGGATGAGTCGCTTGTGCTGAACCAGACGAGGTGCTGAAGGTAGGGAAGTACCCCATCAACTCAAACCTCCGTTCCCAGCCAGCTGGATTCCTGACCACATGATCTGGCTCGGCCTTGTCTCTGCCGTCTTCTTTCTTAACCATAAGGATATGAAACTGAATTTAGAAGTAAAAGTTATTTATTCCCTGTCTCGGCTTCACAGCAATTAATGTGCAGCCGAACGGTAGCAAATATGGTAACCCCAAAATGTGTGAAACCATCGGACGTTTTTACTGACTCACTGATCCAAACCAATCAAAGTGGTCTGCTATAAGGAACATTCTTTTGACAGGTGTATACAAGTCACTGATTGGCAACGTGTGCTAGCTCCGCCCATTGGCAGTCCTTATTAAGCTATGCTGTCTCATTGGTTTGGTAAAGACTTCAGGTTTAAACTTTGCCCTAGTAGTTGGCAGCAGACATATTAAAACAGGACAACTCAGTAGCTGTTATTCCATATTATTAATTTGTGTGCCATATAATTAATTTTTCAAGCACACAAGTCCCTCCCCTCCTCCCACACGCCAGAATGATCCAGCTGCCACATTTTTGCAGTCCTGATCTTAGCACTGATATTCTCCACTTTCGCTCAGCGGGGCACTCTAGATAAGAGGGTCTGCCAAGGGCCTACAATGAAGGCCTAATGTAAGCTACAGTAACAAAGGCACTCCAAGTACTGCATTGCATTACATTCACTTACTAGAAGCTCTTATCCAGAGCAGCTCACAATTTTGGATAGTGTCAGAAATTCAAAAGTGTGATAACACCAGTGAACCCTCGCATTACAGAAATAATTCCTCGGCGCTGACTCCACACCACCCCCGGCCCTCTCACATAGTTCTGAGAGGTACTGGCCTCGTTGGCACGTTTATTTTGTCTGACCCACATGTTTTTGAGCGACAGGGCAGCCGCTTGTTTTGGGGGCGCGACCCACTTCTTTACGTTTCCACTCATCCATCACAGGCGCTGTTCCACGCTCCCGCCCGCCCCGACAACCCAAACAGCCCTTCCTTCGCTGCTCAGGTGCTGCTAACGGGTAAAACCGACAGCACGCGTGACTTCCGCTCATTTGATAGTTTAATCCCCCTCCACTCAAAAATGTTTTTTAAAAACTTTCACTATACAGATTAATTTTTGTGCAGAACTTGTCACCTTTTTTCACATTCTTCCACTGCAGACAGAGTTTCTCCATACAAAAATATATCAAACCTATCATGGTCCACTATGCAATGATATGCAAATTACAGTAGAGGGATGTGGTAAACTGAAACCTTACTGCACAGAAACCTGACTAGTGGCATTGGTGTGACTTTTCATCTAGTGAACTTGGTCCAGATTTTACACTTTTTTTAAAATAAAGGAGAGCAGACAGTCCACCCGCTTTTGATATTTTTATAAAATGTCAAATTGCCTTCATCCATGCGAGGACTCGTATGTGGCTTGAGAGTCCACCACACGTCTCACCCACATTTTACTGCTGCAATCGTGCCTGTCAGGCAGGGTTAAGTCACAAGGGGGAACAGGACATTCTGCCCCGATTCTACCCCACTGAAGGGCCTGGGCTTTTAGCGACCATGTAATTTAGCGGGACTGTGGAGTGGGAGACAGTGGACCTGTCCAAATACTCTCAAGTAGCATTCTCCCTCCCTCCCTTCCTTAATAATGGCCTGAATTACTACTGCTTGACTAGGTGAGGTTACTACCGTATTGCTCTCACCTGTCCATGCTCTACATATCAGATGAAAATGGAAAAGATAAAATAGGGATTAGATAGTCATGATATGACCTTACTGGTAGAAAACAGAGCGGAGCTCCACCAATCATGGAGCACACTGCTAACAACTAATAGAACAACACTGACAGTAATTGGCAGATGCTTTTTATTGCTTTTGTTATTGGCTGGGTATATTTCAATGATGCCTGTGGACTTTACTAGAGAGTTGGCAGAAAGCATCCTCAGGTTACAGTTGGTGTTGTTCAAATGGCTGTTACTAATGTACTCTGTCATTGATAGAGCTCTCTGTATGTTGATATGACCGTCTTATAACTGGATGAATAAATGAAGTTGCTATGACCTTTATGTATGCAGCCCAGGGATTGTTTCTTACGTTGGGTGAGATAATTCTTTACTTCAAGACTTCCATGCTTACCACAATTCTAAATGGATGATTAACCAGGGACAACGCCACTGCACCTATGTGGACTAACATCCAGAATATTTTTAGGAGAGGAAATATTGGCTCTATCCTCATCTGTGGTCACTCACAAAATCCAAAAATTAACGTTGCAGAGTGCGTATAATGCAGTTATACGCAGGAAAAAGAGATTGAAAAACGTCATAGAAATGGTTTCACCTGTTGTATCTTAAGGAAATTACCACATTTTCCTTTGCTTATTTGTGCTGAAGTGTTAGGCATCTAGACAACCACTATATCAACCACTTGAACAAGCAATAAAGAAAGTGCTTTACAATGTAGAATTTCTTCCCATTTGAGGAATGTATTCAGGTACATACTGCCACCTACTGCACTGGGGTGTGGGACACATGCAAAAAAAAGGAACATCAAAATATCTCACTTGGTCAACGGAAAATCCAAATTCGGAAAGTAAAAGCCCACCCCAGTATTTTTTTCCAATCACCGGGATTTGCTCATTTTCACAATTCTTCAGTCTGGAGGTAGAACCAATTCATAAAATCAGCTGGCTGTGTTAATGGGTGGAAGAAACTCGACAGGACTTTCCACCCTTGTCAGTGGCCACACACTTGCCATGCACTTGTCTTTTAAAAAATGTTTAAAGTCCTGAGAATTATTAATTACCCCTCTGGTATAAAAATTCAGCATGAATTTTCTGTCCATGTTAATTCAGATCATTGTGTTGGTAGACTTTGAGCGACAAGCCTTGGATGCTAGCCCAATCGCTGTATCTACATCTGACTTCACTGGCTACCTTGTACAACTCCCATCAAGTAATGTCATTTTATATATTTCCCCCATAGAATGTTTAAGTCATTGTTTACAAACTTTTAAGGGGACTATAACACTATGGTTGTGAACTTATGACAAAGTAACATTGAGGCCAGATTAAACACTACCCCTTGTGCAGACCACACGTACCATTTTGATGTTATGGTTCCAATTTCTTATTTGAACATAAAGCTGCATTTTTAACAAATGACAGGTTCAGACTAAATGTGTTGCTCATCAAGCGTGTCAGAGATTTTGGGAATCACCGCCTCGCGAGTTCTGGGAGAGCATAATGGAAAAATTAAGCGCAAGCTTCCGAGGTTTAGTTCGGGGAACGTTAATGGGCACAGCGTCCAGACGCATTGCCGGGAAAGGAATCCCAGTCCTCTCTGGCATGTTGGACAGCACAGGGCAGGATCACTAGCACTGAGACTTCTGGAGAGCACAGATGGAAACCGGTGGGTCAGGAATTCACACCTTCAGCTAGCTGCCACTTCAGGACTTCAAGGCTTTATAAAAAATGCAATTTACTCAACCAGTTTTGAGTAAAACCTTGTTCCGTTATCCTACTTGTGTAGTTCTTTTGTAAAAATGTGCAACCGATGAAATTTATGGTTTCATAATCACTCAAACTTTGACCTTACATCAGTATTGCATTTTTTTTTTTTTTTTTAAGGGTGCCGAGAACAAATTTGTACTTGTATCCCAATAATTATACATTTGGCTAATAAATGATGTAAATATGCTCATTGGGTACTGCATTGTTTTCAGATGCAAAAGCCTTAGCCTCCAATAGCTCAGCTTAAGCGGAAGTACAATCAAACAGGTGCCACAAAAGAATGCAAAACAAATGATTTTTTGTTCATTTTTATTTTTTCCTCTTGGTCCATCAACTTACTCCTAAAAAAGGGAAAGAAAAACATCCAAATCAATACAAAGAACAAGGGTCTGAAAAAAATGACTACACACGCAGAAGAACAGAGCCTTGGATGTACTCACAGATGGGCACTCCACTCTACCGCTGTTGATGTCATCGATGACGTCATGGGGAGGACGGCCATCAATGGTGCAGCCCACTGATTGGGCAGTGCCCAGGATTTCCTTAATGGTTCCTACAGATGGAATTTAAAAAATTAAGTTCAGTTTAGCAACATCTCCTGCAATCAGTTTCCACGAGATCAGACTAAAGCCAGCAAAAGCACTCGTTAGCAGTAGGGAACGGAAAACAAATATTCATCCAAGCATGTGCCGTGGCCCTCTAGGACCAGGATTAGAAATCTCTGCTGTATTCAGAATGTCCCAGATCTTTCGGCACAGAGTTGCCCATGCGTAGGGCAGCCCTGCTTCCTAGAGCTGGTTCTCTCTCAGCCCCCACTGGAGTACACCAGTCACCCAGGCAGACAGGCGTAGTGGCGGGGGGCTAACGGTGAGCGGGGTCCGGGGTTCAGCGGCGGTCTCTCACCCGACAGCTCCCTGGCGATGGAGCGGGCCCTCATCATGCGCGCGATGCCCACGATCTCGTCGAAGGTCACGCTGCCGCTGTGTTTGACTGGGAACATAGAGGGGCAACAGGTTAGCCAGAGCGCCTCCCGAAAAAGAAGCCTGTTCATTTTGAACAGTTAGAAACAGTTTACCTTAAAATCAGAACTCAATGTGGATACAGAAAAGAGATGAGATTAACTGCTTTAATCGATTAAAAGCAGACCATGTAGCTCTCCAGGAACAGGGTTATAGACCCCAGATCCAAGTTGGTTAACTTCCTGCAAGAATCATGCGACTTGAACAAATGCTGCTGCAGCACACAGGATACAAAATAAAAACCCATAGGCATGAAGGTCACATCTACATAACCTTTACAGTGCACGTAATATATACTGTAGGTGTGAAGCAGGGCTGCCCAACCCTGTTCCAACTGTCCTACAGAATTCTACCATCCTGTAGGTTTTCATTCCAACTAACAAATCATGCCTCACTCAACAGCTACAGATGTTGTCGAGCAGCCAATTAGTAGAAGCAGGCGTGCCAAATTAGGGTTAAAATGAAAACCTACAGAATGGTAGATCTCTAGGAACAGGGTTGGGCAGCCCTGGTATAATGTAAGATAGGTTTCCTCACAGGCATTTGTCCCAGATCTTTCGGCACAGAGTTGCCCATGTGTAGGGCAGACCTGCTTCCTAGAGCTGGTTCTCTCTCAGCCCCCACTGGAGTACACCAGTCACCCAGGCAGACAGGTATAGTGGCGGGGGGCTGCTCTGGACTGCTAAGATAAGAATTGTAGCTAAAATGTGACGAATTAATCTATTAGCCTGATTATCATCATTTTTTTCCCCCCCCCCCACCTACAACTTTGTAGTACTGACTGTTTTGGCCACATCAACCAACTATCGACAATCACAATTTTACATTTTATGCATAGGCTATAGTCGCAGACAAAAAACACGGTCAGCTGCTCTTCATCCATTATGACCCTCTCATCTACTTGGCAACCACCACGTGCAAATGTCTGTCCCTGGTCACCCTCTTGTAACGTGCGACCTCACGCCACTGCCCCGGCTGATAGCGTGTGCACAGTTAAGACTGACGGGAATCACAGGCAGTAAAATGCAAGAGGTTCAGCAATGTTACGACAACACTAGAGTATGTCTGGCCTAAGAGTAAAAACCCATGATTCCTGTTAAATGTGAGAGCATGTCAGACTTCAGTTGTCTGGAAGTCTTGTAGTGTATGAGCGGCATAAGGGAGTGCGAGTTTGTTTATCGTGTGTGCGCATCTAGTTTCACGAATCACCTGTCCCTGTACATGATTTTGCACACTCCTTGATCCTGACGGCTCCAATACACATTTAGGGAAAAGGGTAAAGGTGTTTTAACGAAAAGAAACAAGTGGAACTCACTGTTCTTGACCTTCTTCCTGTCACGGGGGGGCTCCTTCAGGGCTTTGATGATGAGGGCGGAGGCAGAGGGCACCACCTCAATCTGGAAGGAGGACAGAGGAGCTGAGGACGGGGGAAACGTCTTTAGTGGGGAAACTAGCGACTGGCGGTTTTTTAAAGCTCAGGATAAAGAGGTAGTGTACAGATGACCCAAAGGACAATACAGTAATTACACCAGGGGACTGTTAGGTTTGAAAGGACTAAACCCTTGAGACAAACTGCTGAAACTTAGACCATTCTAAAAGGACACGTTTTTGCCAACAGTCCAAACGAAATTCTTATGAATATTAGTAATATGTTCAATTGAAATGCCAAATTAGGGTTGAAATAAAAGCCTACAGGATGGTAGATCTCCACGTAGAGCAGCCCTGGTATAATGTAAGATGGGCTTCCTCACAGGCGTTTGTCCCAGATCTTTCGGCACAGAGTTGCCCATGTGTAGGGCAGCCCTGCTTCCTAGAGCTGGTTCTCTCTCAGCCCCCACTGGAGTACACCAGTCACCCAGGCAGACAGGTATAGTGGCGGGGGGCTGCTCTGGACTGCTCCGGCTTTGTAGGGCTCAGTAGCCAGCATTTTCCATCTTTTATTAAGTGTCAGTGTGAGAGTATGAGCGAGTACAAGCATGAGAGAATGTGCTAGTGTGGGTAAATTCATAGGGATCTGCTCAAGCATTTTTTTAAATTTGACCACCAACAAGAGTTAAAGTACTGAGCTAAGCGCACGCAGAAGCCTGGCAATATGTTACCACGGCAACAACGTCTTACCGCTGCCTGCCTGTTTTGGATGGTCAGCTTAACAGTGATCCTCAGGCCCTTCCAGTCACCAGTTGCCTTGGCGATGTCGTCACCCACTTTCTTGGGAGACTGAAAGGTGACAGAGCAGCATTATGGTACCTCCAATCCAACAAACAAATAGTAACCATTATAAATACACTGGGAATGTTCCAGATCTTTCGGCACAGAGATGCCCATGTGTAGGGCAGGCCTGCTTCCTAGAGCTGGTTCTCTCTCAGCCCCCACTGGAGTACACCAGTCACCCAGGCAGACAGGTATAGTGGCGGGAGGCTAAGTCACTCAAATAACAGACCAAACTCAGAGTGTTACTCACCAGACCCAGGGGTCCAATTTTGGGGGCCAGGGCAGAGGTGGCACCCACTTCTCCTCCTGTGCACCTCATGTACACTGTGGAACAAAGGACAATAAAAAATAAGGGGGCAGGGTTAGGACATTTGGAGGTCTCCACACCAAACAGGACAGGCTAACAGAACCCTGCGCTTTACCAAACACAAATGAGGCACTTCAGTGACCTGTAGCCTTGATACTGAAAAACAAAAAGACCTGCTGGTGTTTTTGTTTTCACATTAAATATCAGCAACCAAATTCAGACATTTCAAACTGCTATATTGAACAGCACTGCACTGAATCTCCAACCACACTGGATAACAAACTTCAACACGTTTCCTGCTTGGGAGACAATCTTATCAAGGAGGACTTGTACCTTAATCCAGCTGGGGGCTCTAAATATTCATGTTAACAGCCTGGTTGGCTCAGCATCTAAAGGCAGTGTCCCTAGTGAGTGTCACTTGTCACTAGTTTCACATTCAGTGCAACCGGCCCACCCTAATTTTCTACAAACAAAAAGACTGGAATAAGTCTTTTTTGCTATTGTGCATGTGTCATCGTGACATTTTGTACAAATTGTGTTCATGTGCAGTGCTTTAACCGTAACCTCCACTTTGACCAGAACACACAATTTTACTGGAAAAATGTGTTACTGACAAGACTGTTAAAAAAAACAAAAAAAAAACATCAGGTCTAGAGCCAAACCGCTAATCCCCAAGTGCATGCTCACAGTGTTTCATGAAGGAAAACTCCATTCTTGAGAAACTGCCAAGTTCGCAACTTAAATCTGGTTTATACAGACAGCATCCTTGACATATTGGCCTGACCACAGACTGTGGAGACCGTCAAACGAACAGCCCCAAGGCCACTGAACACAACCCCTGTAAGCCTGTATGGCGGGTAGGGCACAATACATTTTATGAACCCCATCGCCCAACTATAATTGTATTACCTCTATTCTGAAGTGTGCGTCCGAGAGCACTTGAGAAATGTATCAACAACCACTGCACAATTTGCTGTGCAGGTAATCTGTTGGTCTTATCAGAAATGTCAAAGCCATGATACAAAGCAACACGTTCTTATCATTTCAACCATGTAGGCTTAAAAAAATGTAAGCATACATTTACACACCCACACCAAGTGTAAAGTGTGTAATACATGCCCAACGTATGTATACATGAATATATATATTCATATACATGCATTTGTAATGATTATCACTTCAGCAGTAGCCTATCACTTGCACGTCTGTGTGCAGGCCCACGTGACCCAGAAGACAAAGCCCAGAGTGGCATTTCTGCATGCAGCTGGCCTGCAAGGACTGGCGTGGATCAAAATCCCACTTTTGCCGTTGAGAAGGGAAGAAAACCTGATGAAACCTGCGCTCACTGGGACTTGCATGGTACTCAAGTTCCTGCTTAATATTGGACCTGAATGCAATGGCTACAATACAGAAGCTGAATAGCAAAGCCAATATCTTCCGATTTGGGTGTGTGGCAGTGTATTAATGTTAAGGGAACTGGAATTCCATCCCGGGATGTAGGTTCAATCCCCAGGTGGGGGGGGGATGTTGCAGTGCCTTTGATTTATTGATATATATTGGCAAGGGAAACAAACTGGCCAAAAAACAACTTACTATTAAGATCAAGACTGTTCTGGACACCCTTCCAAAAAAGCTTGACTTCAAAAATCGAGTTTTACCCCATTTTGTGACGAAATAAAATATGCAACCACTCTGCTTTAGTGGAGACCAAACTGTATATTGTACTAGGCTGCTAACACTAGTCTAAGTACTCTTCAGCACAGTTTCTTAAATGTAGTATTTTTAAATGTAAAAATTGAGTATTAAGTTTCCATTTCAAATGGAATTCACAGTATATATCCTTTCCAGCAGTCTACATAGAATCAGTTGATTGTCGTGACGACTGCATTTTCAAAATAACCCCAGCCGAGGATGGACCTTGTGAACACGTGCACATCATTGTCAGTGAATTGGCCTGTCACTGTGCGCCATGACTATGATTTAAGTCTAAAAATCCCTTGCAAGTTAAAGATTAACGTTAGCTTAGCTAGCGCGCTAACAAACTTCGCATTGGTGATCACTGCATATTATTTTAAAATTCGTACCTGAATTAAAAATGAGTCTTACTATTTTTTCCAGTGACGCTGCTAGAGAAAATTGAGGCCTAGAACTCTTTACGAACTAGCGATTAAGAAACGATAGCTTCACTATAGCATAGCAGCACGTGTTGATATAAAAATAGAAAATTGGAATAGTTAAATAATAAAAACATGGCTTGGCAAAGCCATAGTTCATCTGCACCGAATAAAGTCCAAACATTCGAACACTTGTCTAATGTGGTTTGAAATCCATTCCTTATACTATCCGTCACAACGGTGCATCAAACTTCCAGCTTTAGTAGCTAAATTACTGAACGATAGTTAGCGGCCTGCGGCCTAGCGCAGCGCATGAGCAAACGTTAACATCTAGTCAAAAATAGACAATTTTAAAGAAAATTACAAACTTATTTGTTGGAAACACGCCTGTCCATTGTCAATAGAGTTAGCGTGATCCAGCGACATACATAATTCAATCTGCCTTATACAAATGACATCCTCAAAGTGGCATTTTTAATCACAACTTCCACACGTACCGATTTTGATTTCATTTGGGTCGCATTTAGGAGGCATGGTGCTGTCGGTTCAATCAGTTCAGCTCGATTCAGTGAGGGTGTCGGATGAACCCGGATTCGGGACGACCGAAAACTGTTGCACCTTCACCGTCTAACGTGAGAAATGAAAGGAAGATAAAAGCACATGCGTGCGGATTTATAGTGATCACAAAATAACGCGAGATTTACGTTAGCCATCTTTGTTGCGGCATTCAAGTTGTCATAAGCCAGCCACAATGTGTGTGTCAAACCCATTCTGGCTACAACGAGATCGCAGATATCGCGATGTTAAATGTCGAAACAAATCGGAAGGCGTATAAAAAATATCACATTCAGACACAATAACATTGTTTTTATATTTATTTGTTTTATTATTCAATGTTTTGTTTAGCCTAACTAGGAGGCCGATAGCTATCTACGGTACATATGTGGCTGTTCACTTGAATTTTTCTGGATTGCCAAACGTTTGCTGATACACAAGGTAATCTACGTATGTTAGCTAGCTAGATAACCATAGCCAGCGTTAACTGAACACAGTCGGCTTGCTAAATGTCAAGCAGTCGTTTGGCGAGTTTACTTTAGTTAACGTTAAGCTAGCTGGCTACATGTCTTTCTTATTTGAACGTTTTGCTTTGACAGCTGCCTAACTGCTTGCTAAGTTTGCAAACTAACCAGTTGGACTGATACCTACTCTATCATCAAAACATCGGCATGTCGTTGGCTGGCAAGTTGATGGGCTGGGGAGATGAGTAAAATACGTTAGCTTCTTAAATAACGTAACTTTATGTCTTCCGGAACAAATTATTTAGCTGAGATTAGTCAGCGATTTATTTATATTTGCCATTCGGTTCGCTGGCAAGGTAGATTCTGCATTATCTGTACTCGAAATCTCTGTATAATTGCTGACGTTAATGGTTAACGTTGCCGTGTTGCTTAAATGTCTTCTGGCTTCGTCATCCCACGGATGTCTGTTGCTAACAATATTGCTGAATACCGTTTCTTAGCACTTCTTAGAGCAACATGTTAGAGTGCAATTGGTCTGAGTACAGTATGTTCTTACAGTGTTTTGGTAACGTTACATTAGATTTATTGTAAGTGCTATATGCTGCATATGACATCATGCAGTTTCCCGCAGTATGCCCGTAAAATGACTGACGTTAAATTAATTAAATAACTAAACAAATGATGACGCGAAACTACAGTACCTTTATTGAACTGTCCATTTGCTTAAATTGCCATGATTAAACTAAGAAATGTCATGGATAAAGAGTTGTATAAATCATGACATATATAAGACATTCCATGAATTTTTCAACTTGGACATAAGAAAAATAAATAATTTGGGATGTTTTATGAATGCATGCCATTACAGAAAAACATGGGATGTATGTATAGATATACATAGGCAGGATTCATTGTGTGTGTGTGTGTGTGTTGTTGATGTTCAGGTTGTTAGCTGGATGTAGTGTAACCTGCTTATCACCACCATCTTGTACAGCAACCTGGTTGCTCTGCTGTAGACTAGAGAGCAGATGGAAGGTTAATGACTAACTGCTGTTTTTCTCTCTTCACCCTTCCTTATTCAGTGTTGTGATATCCACCCAAGCCCCTCCCACCTGTGACCTTCTCCAGCGGCTCTACAGCAACCCCTAGGCGTCTGCAGAACCAAGGGGGGAGGGGGGGTGCAGGGAGGAGTGCGTGGGCTACAGCAGAACTGAACAGGAACAGGGATCAGGGACAGGATATAGGGACCAGTATGCCTCTTTTCTTCAGGAAGAGGAAGCCAAGTGATGACTCCAAGAAGAGACTGGAGTATCAGCTGTGTCTGGTGAGGCCCCACCCACAGCACCGCCCATGACGCTGCCCATAATGACAGAGACCAGGGGTGTCAGGAGTGTCTTTGTGTCTTCCCCCCCACTCAACTTTCACTGTAAATCTTAATCAAACAAAAATACTCACTATTGTCATATTGGTTGAATGAAAGCTGAGACTGAAAATACACCTGTTTACATTTTTTTTGGTTCAGCTAACACTTGAGTATTTATCATGAGTTTACTAGCCCTTCTTATACTACATCTGTCACTATACCCCGCTAACCCATTTCCTACTTACTTAAAAGCCCTGCACCCACAGTCTCCTTCTTGCAGCTATTCTGGCATTTATCATTATATTGTAGTTTTACATTCTGACTACTACAACCAGTGACACTGCTTAAGGCATATGACTAACGTCTAAATATTCTTATAATGTACATGTTGTGACAAGTAATATTTCCATTATAATTTTCCATTGTATGGAATGCGCATGCTATGCACATGCTAATGTGGGTGGGGAGGGGAAGGTGGTGCACATTGTTGCAGATGCAGGTGAACTGAGAATAACAGCTTGATGCGCATAGCGTTTGTTAAATATGAGCACGTTGAGCAGCACTGGGAGCAGGCTCAAGAGCTGTAACAGCAGCGGGAGCTCCTCTGATCCGGACTTCCTCTCTTTTTGATCTGCTTCCTCTCTCTCCTCTTCCAGTCCAAAGAGGCTGGTGCCGATGACATCTTGGACATCTCCAACTGTGAGCTCTCAGAGGTGGGGATTCTCCGTTTAGTCATGTTCGACGTGCTCGACTCTGCCCCCCCCCCCCCCCCCCCCCCCCCCCCCCCCCCCCAGTGGTGGAATAAGCCCCTCTGCAATCAGGAGAGCAGAGTTACTGTGAAAACACACCTGTTTACACTGCATCTAAACTGAAATACCACTGTTACAGGCATTTAGCAGACGCTCTTATCCAGAGCGACTTACACAACACTGTGCTCTGAGCATATATATTACCGGTTTACCGGATTACCCAACATGTGTCGCACTATAACCTCATATCCATTTACTACTTAAATCACTTGTAGGTTTACATTCTGATTGCGGCCTGATTTGGCATCGTTTCTGTCTGTTGCCTAAATGTTTTTCTATGTACTTTTTGAAGTAATTCCAGACTTCAGTAAGTGCGCACATGCCCCAACTGACAGGCTGAGTGTTGTGTTTGTGTCATTGAGTTTTGGTGTGAGCGCAGTGACCAGGCACCAGCGCTAATGTGGCCCCCATTTCACGCCTCTTGTCTCTGTGTTACAGGCCCCTGCCACGGCCTTCTCCATATGCAGGGTCCTGCAGAAGAAGGTGAGTTGGGTCGGCCAAACGGGCAGGGGAGCAGAAATCTGCGGTATCCAGGAGAAATGGACACAAGTGTATCAATCGCCCTGTTAACTGAGCATGTTCATGTGGGGTTTTGATATACTTGCCTATATCTCCAGATGCTTACGTGTGTTTCATTTCACACGCGCACAGGTCTTCATTCTCCATGGGAATGAGCTGAGGTCTCTGGTGCCGAAAGGATGCAGCATCAGCTGCCTGGCGACACTGAAGGTCAGTCTGAGAAAGGCTGGCGCTGCCTGACGTATGCCTGCGTCGCTTTGATTCCTGCCTCCTCCCTGTCTCCACCTTCATGCGCTTCTGTCACGTTTTGGAGAACTAGGGACGCCGTCTCAGACATGAAGCATTATGTTCTTTACGGGTTTATTTGACCAGTAGGTGAATCCCTGTCTACAACAGGGTTGTCAAACTCCAGTCCTTATGTGTTTAAGCCTTGTGGACTTTTTAACCCAACTGTTGAGTCAAATTAAGCTCTTAGGTGCTGGAGCACACGAAACCCAGCAGATACTGCAGTTCTCCATGACTGACCCTCCCTGTTTGTATGTCTCTCTTTCCCTCCGTCTCACTCCCTCACTCACTCTCTCAAAATGGATGTGCTGTATTGTCAGAACATTTTGTATATATTGCCCATGTGCAATGTTTTTCAAAGAACATGCAATCATAATCATTGAACCCTCTATTACATAAAATAGGGAATCAGTGTGTGCATGTGGGTGTTCACAGTATATGTTAAAATGTACTAAGTAGAATTAAAAAAATTAAATAGAATGAGATTGTTAGATAGTAGGTGATTGAAATAATATGGTTTATGGCCTGTATTTATGTATACCTCTCTCCATCTTCTCTCTCCCTCTCTTTCCTTCTCCCCCTTCCGCTCGTTGGGATTCCAGGTTTTAGATCTGCATGAGAACAAGCTGACGTCACTTCCTGATGACATTGGACAGCTCAAGTCCCTGCAGGTTGAAAAGCACCCCAACACTTCTTTAGCAACTTTTTACTTTAAGACCAAAATCTGTTACACAAAATTTTATTTATTATTTTTTAAAGTTCTTCTCTTCTGTTGTTTATTGATACCTGCCAGGTGCTGAACCTTGAGAAGAACCACATAAAAGCCCTGCCCGATTCCATCGGGGACCTCCGGCTCCTCCAGACCCTCAATGTGAAAAGTAAGAGGCTAATGGCTAATGACTAACGTGAGAGGCTAACGGCTAATGACTAACGTAAGAGGCTAATGGCTAATGACTAACGTAAGAGGCTAATGGCTAATGTTAGAGGCTAACAGGTAATGACTAACGTAAGAGGCTAACGGCTTATGACTAACATAAGAGGCTAATGGCTAATGACTAACGTAAGAGGCTAACGGCTTATGACTAACATAAGAGGCTAACAGCTAATGACTGACATAAGTGGCTAACGGCTAATGATCAACGACTCAGGTTCTTTTTATAACTTGTTCCTTCTGTACAGCTGGAAACACAGTGTTATGTTTGTACGGTGAAATGACTCCCTGCTGAACAGCAGGAGTTGGAATAGCTTTCTGCGGATCCTAAACAGTCTGATGGCTTTTCAATTGGATTAGTAGCTACGGCCCAAGCAGTACCCCATTGTGTTAGATTGATCACAGGCCTTCATATGAGCCTCTCCCTCATTGCAGCTGTGTGCGTCCTGGCATTATGTAGCTTACCAACACCATCCACAGATTTATAAATATCATACCGCCAGTATGCAACAAGTATTAGTATTATAACAAGTAATACTGTTGTAGCTGGGAACCAACTCTACAGCGAGTGCAATGTTATTAAGCAGGGATACAACTGCTCTTCTCACGGAAACACTCTGAAGGCTGTGCAGCCAGAAAGAATTTCCCATATATTCCCAAATATCACTTAGTCCAAAGTGTGATTAGGGAAGGCGGTCCGTTAGTTGCTGTTTTTTGGAAAGATTTTTCCATTTTAAGACCGTGTCCTTGCGCGAGGCTCAGAGGGAAGTTCTGTGGCTTGGTGTCCCTCGCAGGGAACAGTCTGACCCAGCTGCCGGCCTCGCTGGGTCAAATGAGCAGCCTGCGCACGCTGGACCTGAGCGAGAACGGCGTGAGGGAGCTGCCCACGGAGCTGGCCAACATCCGCACGCTGGAGGTGAGTGTGTGCGGGCGCGGCCTTTTACAATGATAATAATAATAATAATAATAACAGTAATAATATTAATAACTACAACATGCTGTGCTTAATAATTAGGAAAGCTACAGATTCTTTCCTGCTCCTTCCCCCAGCCTTTACTACCACCTCTAACATATTTGTGTGTGTTTGGTATTTTTGTGTGCAATTCTGCGCTTGTGTCTGTGTGTCTGTGTCTGTGTCTGTGTGTCTGTGTCTGTGTCTGTGTCTGTGTGTGTCCGTGTCAGTGCCTGACGCTGGATGCCGCTCAGATGTCCTTCCCTCCAGCCTCTGTGTGCGGCGGCGGCACTGAGGTCATCCAGCGCTTCCTGTGCACAGGTGAGAAATAGTAAGAGGAGGAAGGCCTCTTACGGTTTCTGAAGTACAGAGGGCCCCTGACCCTGACCCTGACTCTGGGGAGCCCCCGGGTCTGCGCTTAAAGGTGAGGCGATCTGACTTTGAGCCGAATAGCAGTGAAAAGCAGCGCCCCCCTGTGGCTCCCCGGCGCCGTGGCTGAGCTCTCCTGCTCTCGTGCGCTGGTCTGAGGCCTGCCCCTGTGTGTTTTCAGAGCTGGGGGTGGAGTACTGCCCCCCCTCTCAGTACCTGCTGCCCGTGCTGGAGAGCGACGGCTGTGCCCAGATGGAGGACTGCGTTGACGGGGAGGAGGTCGCTTGGCAGGTAGGCCCCCCCCCCTCTATTTCTGTCCGTCTGTCGGTCTGAAGTTCAAGTAGGCCTTTTTGGCATGATGGTAAACAGGATTGAGTTTGCAAAGCATTTTAAAACACAATCTCTCTCTCTCTGTCTCTCTGTTCCTCTCTCTATTTGTTTCTGTATGTCTTTCTCTGACTGCAGAGTAAATTTCAGGACTATGAGAAGAAAAAGGTAGGAGCTGCGCTTTTTCTACTGCAGTGTCATTAGCTGGGGTGGTGTGAGTAGGGTGGTGTGTGTGGATGTATACAGGTAGTGTTTGGGTGGTGTGTGTGTATGTACAGTATATAGGTGGTGTGTGTAGATGTGTGTAGGTGGTGTTTGGGTGGTGTGTGTAGATGTATACAGGTAGTGTTTGGGTGGTGTGTGTAGATGTATGTAGGTGGTGTATATAGGTGGTGTTTGGGTGGTGTGTGTAGATGTGTGTAGGTGGTGTATATAGGTGGTTTTTGGGTGGTGTGTGTAGATGTATACAGGTGGTGTTTGGGTGGTGTGTGTAGGTGTATGTAGGTGGTGTATATAGGTGGTGTTTGGGTGGTGTGTGTAGATGAATTTAGGTGGTGTATATAGGTGGTGTTGGGGTGGTGTTAGTGAGCCTGAGTGCCCGTCTCTTTCTGTAGGAGCAGAAGCAGCAGGAGAAGCTGGAGTTTGAGCGCCGCCTAGAGGAGGTGCAGCGGGAGCACACTCAGCTGTTCCTCCTCAACAACTCCCGCAAGGAGGACATCCTCCTGTCCGTCAGACAGGTAATATAGGAGGACATCCTCCTGTCCGTCAGACAGGTAAAATAGGAGGACATCCTCCTGTCCGTCAGACAGGTAAAATAGGAGGACATCCTTCTGTCCGTCAGACAGGTAATATAGGAGGACATCCTTCTGTCCCTGAAACAGGTAAAATAGGAGGACATCCTCCTGTCCGTCAAACAGGAGTGTTTAGAGCAGGGTGTGTATGTAAGGGAGAGTGTCTTCCCTTACATACAGGAGAGCTACTCTGATTGGGCAGGTCCACCAGTGACTCGCAGTGTAGCATAATGGTTAGGGAACTGCGCTTGTGAGGTCGTAGGTTTGATTCCCGGGTGGGAATGGGAGTTGTGTAAGTTTCTCTGAATAGAGCGTGTGCTAAATGCCTTAATGGTCCTCCCTCACAGGAGCAGGAGCGGTTGGAGCAGGGCTTGTCCCAGCAGCAGAGGACGCTAGAGCTCGAGAGGCAGAGGCTGCTGGGACAGGTCAGGATAGCGGAGACCAGCATCACCAGCCGCATCTCCTGCCTGCTGCTGGAGAACAAGAGGTGTGTGTGTGTGTGTGTTTGCATGCGTGTTGGTGTGTGTGTGTGTGTGTGTGCGTGTGTGTGTGTGTGTGTGTGCGTACGTGTGTGTGTGTGCGTGCTGGCGTGTACGTGTGTGCATGTGGTTGTGAGTGTGTGTTGTGTGTGATGCTGTGTGTGACCGTATGTTTCTGTGTAGTATGTAGGGGGTGAATGTTCGTATGTGCGTGTGTGTGGTTTGTGGTGCTGTGTGTGACTATATGTTTCTTGTGTGTGTGTTTATGTACCCTTTTACCCGCGAGGGAACCATGCAGCAGGTGCTGATGTGTCTGCCTGTGTGTTTCTGGTGTTTTAGGCAGAAGAAGACTACAGAATTCCTGCAGGCTCTGGAGGAGGACCGGTGAGTTCCAGTGAAAAGCCACTGTTGTCAAAGCCAATCACACCATCTCATTTTCGACTACTGTGCTCTTAAGCCAATTGCAACATCCCAAATTAGACCACTGTGCCCTAAGCCAATCACAGAATTTTGATGTCATTTTGTCAGCCAATCACTGCGCTAGAGCCTGAGATGCGAGAGTCTGAGTCTGAGATGCTTTGAGACTGCAGTCTAAAACAGTCTCAAAGCATCTTGGTGGGAAGGATGGTGGACGCATCGTCTCTCTTGAGAATACCACAGTCAGAGCCAATCACAACGTCTTGCTGGAGTCATTGTTATAATGGCCGGATCTCTTTGTTTGGGCAGGATACGGATGGAGCAGCTGACCTCCATCACACAGGAAGAAGCTGATTCACTGCGCAAGAGGGAAGTGGCAGGTGAGTCTGGGAGATGTAGTTCACTTGCACACAACACAAAGCAACAGTGTAGGGATGAAGGACATGTTGACTTGTGGTGATGGTGAAGTAGGGTTTCAGTAGTCTTGTTGCTCATTGTTCTTGAAGCAGAGCATAGGCATGTGAAACAAATTTACAATGTTAGTAAACCTCTGAAAACATGCACTAAACTTTCACTCCCATTCTGTATCTCTATTCCTCTCTCACCCTATGTCCGTCCCTCTGTCTTCCCCCCTCTCTGTTCCTCTTTCACCACCACCCTCCCCACCTTCATGTCTTGCTTTCTGTCCCTCTCTTGCCCTCTGTCTGTCTTTCAGTGTCAGTTGAGTTCAATTCAATTCAGGCGTTTTATTGGTGCTAAAATGGGTGCCAAACCACATCAGTCATCTGGAAACAAATACTCTTTGTTCCCCCTCTCAGTTCCTCTCTTTTTTTGCTCTCTCTCCACTTTACTTTATTGGCATGACAGATATGCCATGTCATGTTGCCAGGGGAAATTATGTGTTAATAAGTTTGCAAGGTCACTAAAGTAATAACACAGTAATAAAGAGTAGTAACATGGATGTAACGGTCACAGATTTCTAATGGTTAACACTGTGGATCTCTCTCTCTCTCTCTCTCTCTCTCCCCCTCCCCCTCTCCCCCCCTCTCTCTGTGGGCGCAGCGGCCATGCAGAAGATGCTGTCGGAGGGCTACTCCATGCGCCTGCTGCAGGAGACGTGCGAGACCCGCAGGCAGAGCCTGGTGACGGAGACGTGCCGCAGGTCAGAGCGAACGCGGGCCGCACGCGCTCCGTTTGTTTCTCTCTCTCTCTCTCTCTCTCACTCTCTCTCTCTCTCTCTCTCTCTCTCTCCCCCTCTGGCAGCATGGAGACTCTGGACAGGAAGTTTGACCAGGTGCTCTCACTGCAGCAGCTCGATAAATCCAAAGCTATAGCTCAGATCCTGCAGGAGGTAAAGCGCACAGCGGCGCACGCGCACACAAACGTGCCCTCGCAGAGCTAGCGCCCCTGATGGCCAACCTTCCGCCGTCTCTGGGTTGTGCTGCACTACTACAGCATTGTTGCTCTCTGTCGCCCTCTGTAGGAGGAAATGCAGAAGGCGGCCTTCGAGGCGCTGCATCTCAAAAAGGACAGCATGCACGGCTTCATTCGCAAGCAGGTGGGTCGCGACCGCTTTCCATAACCCGGTAGGACGCGGGGTCTATCCCTGACTCATATCGTACAGGGCTGCGGGAGGATTTGTCACGTCGTTGGATATTAGAGAGGGTTTTACTCTCTCCATTGCTGACACTGACAGTAGTATGCTAGTGCAGCCCCTGTTATTGCAGCTAAGGTCATTAATGCGGGTGGCTAAGGGCTGTAAGCAGTCATACATAGACCATGCTCATCCTCCACCCTCCTCCACCAGGGGGCAGCACCCTCAGCACCTCCAGCCATTGCTCTCCCACCGTTTTTGTTTTTCCCCAAGTGGCGCCGTTTTTTTTTTCTTTTTTTTGTTGTTTTCTTTTTTTAAAGAAATTCTGCTGCCCTCTTGTTGTCTCAGCCAATCCCTTGCAGCTCTCCATATCTCTCTCATCCAGTCAGCTTCCCGTATGAGCAGGGAAGGCATCAAACCGAGAGGCTTTTTTCCATCTGGTGGAGATAGTGATTTTTCTGGCATCTGGAGGGTTCAAGTGTGTATTTTGAGCCAGGTCTGACTGAGACTTATCTGAGCACGAGCCTGACAAACGGAAGGAAGGGGATGCCGCAACACCCAGACGAATTTGTGCAGATCTCATGTTTCATAAGAGCGGCCTTCAGATCCACTGCATACACCATCTACTTTCCATATTACATATTACATATTTGGTGTAATAATGTAACTATAATTATCAGCTGTGAGTCTAAAGACCACATCAGTAGACCTCCACCACTGCACAAGCCAGCAGAAGAATCTTGTGTTTTTTGTGTACAGGCTTAGTCTGTTGGTTAAGTCTACGTGTGTCGTGCTACATAAGAGCCTGTGGTTGAGGTAGGGAGGGACCTGTGACACGGATCCCATGACTGTTCTTTTGTTTTTCGTTTTTTTTATGTGGTCTGCGTGCTGATTGGTTGCTGGTGGTTCACACATGGTTCCTCTTATCTTCATGTTTCTAGATTAGGCTAATAGAAGCTGAGTTAATGCAGCTGACTAGGCTGGAGGTAAAGAGGCGAGATCTGGACGCTGAGAATTTGCAGGTACGTGCTCGTAGGGGGCGGGGCCAGTCGCCGACCAATCACGGCCTGCCTCTACCTAGAGGAAGGGGCGGGGCCTGATTGGTGGCTGTTGCATGACTGAATGTGGTGAGAACTGGAGAGGACACAGGGCAGAGCTACTGGTGTAGAAGGTAATCTGTAGACCCCAGTACTCAACGTAGTCTTGGTTTTCCTGGGAAAGTTTCAGTGGACAAAATGGTTTGATTCTCCAAGAAACATGCATTTCCTTCTGCACATGTACTGTAGGCGCAGAAGCAAAAAAATATAGATGAGGTTTAGAAAATAATTATTTGGGAGTAACGGCACAATCCACAGCTCAAAAGCTGGATCAGTTATTTCAGGTGTTGGGAATTGTGTAAAGTACCTCTGACATGAACATTTTAGGGTTGTTTCTGAAGACCCCCCCTGCCATACCCACTCCCCCCGCCCTCTGCGCTCCTGTAGCCCTCCTTTCTGCCCAGCCCATAGTAAAACTTGTTTTGCTTTCGTTCTTCGGCTTCTCTCACTCCCTCCATTGCGCTCGTCTTTCATGAGAACTCTGGGAACACGTTCATTCCATCGCCAAGAGACGCACAGAAAGAGAGGAAGAGGAAATGAGACACACACACGCTTCTCTCATACATTTTCTCTATTTCACACGTTCACACACACATATACACTCACGCACACACATACATGCACAACCACATCGGCTGTGAACTTGTTATTTCAGGCCACCTGTCTGTAAGATTTGGATCAATACACCTGGATAAAGAAATGGTTTAATGTGTGTGTGTGTGTGTGTGTGTGTGTGCTTGTCTGTGTGCGTGCGTGTGGTATGTGTGTGCGTGCGTGTGTGTGTGTACGTGCGTGTGTGTGTGGTGTGTGCATGCGTGTGTGTGTGGTATGTGCATGCGTGTGTGTGTGTGTATGTGTGTATGCGTGCATGTGTGTGTGTGTGTGTGTGTGTGTGTGTGTGTGTGTGTGTGTGTGTGTGTGTGTGTGTGTGTGTGTGTGTGTGTGTGTGTGTGTGTGTGTGTGTGCGTGTGTGTGTGTGTGTGTTCAGGAGGTGCTGGCAGACCAGCGGGCCGCTCTGACAGACCTGCTGCAGCAGCTCCTCAAACAGAAGGACCAGAGAGAGGTGGAGCTACGGCAGGTCCTGGTGAGTCGGGAGGGCGTGGTCACGGCAGGGTGGAGAAGAAGCCTCATTTTCTCTGGGTCTTCTGAGGCTCGGGGACTCAATGCGTCCGTTTGTCTGTCTGTCCGTGTGTGTGCCTGTCAGACGGAGATGGAGCTGAAGAGCGATTCAAACCAGCAGAACTACTGGATGATTCAGTACCAGAGACTCCTGGACTCCAAACCACTGTCCCTGCGCATGCAGGTACGACACACTCCTGCTCTATTGCTGTGCTCTGTCTGTCCTTGCAGGAGGCTGGAGTAGAACAGTTGTCTGTGTGTCTCTGGAGGAGTTGTGTAAGCTCTGTGTGTCCCTGGAGGAGTTGTGTAAGCTCTGTGTGTCTCTGGAGGAGTTGTGTAAGCTCTGTGTGTCCCTGGAGGAGTTGTGTAAGCTCTGTGTGTCCCTGGAGGAGTTGTGTAAGCTCTGTGTGTCCCTGGAGGAGTTGTGTAAGCTCTGTGTGTCCCTGGAGGAGTTGTGTAAGCTCTGTGTGTCCCTGGAGGAGTTGTGTAAGCTCTGTGTGTCCCTGGAGGAGTTGTGTAAGCTCTGTGTGTCTCTGGAGGAGTTGTGTAAGCTCTGTGTGTCTCTGGAGGAGTTGTGTAAGCTCCGTGTGTCCCTGGTGGAGTTGGTGTATCTCTTGTGTAAGATCTGTGTGTCCTTGCAGGAGGCTGGAGTAGAGCAGCAGTTGGTGTCTCTCCTGTGCAAGCTGTCTGCTCAGCATTACCTCCCTGTGATCGCTCACCACCACATCACCTCTGAAGCTCTGCGTCACATGACCTCCGCTGACCTCAGCAAGGTGTGTGTGCATGTGTGGTTAAGTTCTAATGTACTGTGTGTGTGTGTGTGTGTGTGTGTGTGTGTGTTTGTGTGCGTGTGTATGTGTGTGTGTAGGTACGAGTGTGTGTGACAGGGCCTTACTGTGCTGACACTGATCTTGTCTCATAGCTGGGAATCTGTGAGGTGGGAATACAGAAGGCTCTGCTCATCTGGGCCAAGGAGCGGATCAGCCCATCTGCTGAAGGTGAGCAGGGAGAGCGAGGCGCTTCGGCCTGCTGTCCTAAAGGAGCCTCTCAGTATGCTAAGAGAGACAGACAGGTTGCTCATACAGTGAGAGTCCTTTGGGAGAGACAGACAGGTTGCTCATACAGTGAGAGTCCTCAGAGAGACAGACAGGTTGTACATACAGTGAGAGTCCTTTGAGAGAGACAGACAGGTTGCTCAATCAGTGAGAGTCCTTTGAGAGAGACAGACAGGTTGTACATACAGTGAGAGTCCTTTGAGAGAGACAGACAGGTTGCTCATACATTACATTACATTACATTACATTACAGGCATTTGGCAGACGCTCTTATCCAGAGCGACGTACAACAAAGTGTAAGTGTAAGTCATACAGTGAGAGTCCGTTGAGAGAGACAGACAGGTTGCTCATACAGTGAGAGTCCTTTGAGAGAGACAGACAGGTTGTTCAGACAGTGAGAGTCCTTTGAGAGAGACAGACAGGTTGCTCATACAGTGAGAGTCCTTTGAGAGAGACAGACAGGTTGTACATACAGTGAGAGTCCTCTGAGAGAGACAGACAGGTTGTACATACAGTGAGAGTCCTTTGAGAGAGACAGACAGGTTGTTCAGACAGTGAGAGTCCTTTGAGAGAGACAGACAGGTTGCTCATACAGTGAGAGTCCTCAGAGAGACAGACAGGTTGTACATACAGTGAGAGTCCTTTGAGAGAGACAGACAGGTTGCTCATACAGTGAGAGTCCTTTGAGAGAGACAGACAGGTTGTACATACAGTGAGAGTCCTTTGAGAGAGACAGACAGGTTGCTCATACAGTGAGAGTCCTTTGAGAGAGACAGACAGGTTGTACATACAGTGAGAGTCCTTTGAGAGAGACAGACAGGTTGTACATACAGTGAGAGTCCTTTGAGAGAGACAGACAGGTTGCTCATACAGTGAGAGTCCTTTGAGAGAGACAGACAGGTTGCTCATACAGTGAGAGTCCTTTGAGAGAGACAGACAGGTTGTACATACAGTGAGAGTCCTTTGAGAGAGACAGACAGGTTGTACATACAGTGAGAGTCCTTTGAGAGAGACAGACAGGTTGTACATACAGTGAGAGTCCTTTGAGAGAGACAGACAGGTTGCTCATACAGTGAGAGTCCTTTGAGAGAGACATTACATTACATTACATTACATTATAGGCATTTAGCAGACGCTCTTATCCAGAGCGACTTACACAACTTTTTACATAGCACTTTACATTGTATCCATTTTATACAGCTGGATATATACTGAAGCAATGCAGGTTAAGTACCTTGCTCAAGGGTACAACGGCAGTGTCCTTACCCGGGAATCGAACCTGCGACCTTTCGGTTACAAGCGCAGTTCCTTACCCACTGTGCCACACTCCGTCCTGAGAGAGAGACAGACAGGTTGTACATACAGTGAGAGTCCTTTGAGAGAGACAGACAGGTTGCTCATACAGTGAGAGTCCTTTGAGAGAGACAGACAGGTTGTACATACAGTGAGAGTCCTTTGGGAGAGACAGACAGGTTGTACATACAGTGAGAGTCCTCTGAGAGAGACAGACAGGTTGTACATACAGTGAGAGTCCTTTGAGAGAGACAGACAGGTTGCTCATACAGTGAGAGTCCTCTGAGAGAGACAGACAGGTTGCTCATACAGTGAGAGTCCTCTGAGAGAGACAGACAGGTTGCTCAGACAGACGGGTGTTTTTAAAGGCACACTGTCCCATGCTCGCAGGTGCGTGTGAGGCACAGGAGGAGCTCGCAGGTGCGTGTGAGGCACAGGAGGAGCTGGCAGGCCCGTCCCAGCCCTCTGCCCCCACCCTGCTCCTCAGCCCCCCATCGTCTCCGGGCTCCTTCGAGCTGGCCCTGACCCCCACCGCCCCCGGCCCTGACGACTCACCCGGCGCCTCTGAGTGTGTGGTGTGCATGGAGACGGAGGTATGCCTGCGCCCCACCTTCAGAATACAACACTGCACACTCTGTAACCCCCACACTCTACAGCCCAACACTCTGCAACCCCCATACTCTACAATCCCCACACGCTGTCCAACCCCCACACTCTGCAACCCCCACCCTCTACAATCCCCACACTCTACAACCCCCACGCCGTCCAACCCCCACACTCTACAGCCCCCACCCTCTATAATCCCCACACTCTACAACCCCCACGCTCTACAACCCCCACACTCTGTTGCCCCCACACTCAACAACCCCCACACCCTCCCACCTTCAAACTGTTTAATTGCCATGATAGGTCTAGCCAAAAAAATTTGTGTGTATTAAAAATGTAATTATGTTTCTCTCTCTCTGCTGCCCTCTTTCCTCTTCTGACTGTCGATCTCTCTTCTCTTTACCCCCCTTATTCTTACTCTCCTCTTTCTGTTCTCTCCGTCACACTCTCGCTCTGTCCCTGTCTCCCCCTTCCTTGATTTCTTACCCTCTCTCTCTCTCCCTCCCTCTCTCTCTCTCCCCTCCCCTCGTCCCTCCCCCCTCCCTCCCCCCACCCCCTCTCTCTCTCTCTCTGTCTCTCTCTCTCTCTCTCTCTCTCTGTCTCTCTCTCTCTCTCTCTCTCCCTCTCTCTCTCTCTCACTCTCTCTCTCTCTATCTCTCTCTCCCTCTCTCTCTTTCTCTCTCTCTCTGTCTCTCTCTCCCTCTCTCTCTCTCTCTCCCTCTCTCTCTCTCTCTCTCTCCCTCTCCCTCTCCCTCTCCCTCTCTCTCTCTCTCTGTCTCTCTCTCCCTCTCTCTCTCTCTCTCTCTGCAGCCCCATATGATCTTCCTGCCGTGTGGGCACGTGTGCTGCTGCCAGGTGTGCAGCGAGGTGCTGCAGACCTGTCCCCTGTGCCGCAGTGGCATCGGCCAGCGCATTCGCCTCTACCGCAACTAGGGGGCGCCGCAGGGGACCCCCGCCTCCCGCATCTCCTCCTCCATCCATCCATCCCTCCATCCGGTCCTGCACACGCACTCGTCCCCGCTGGGTGGGCGGGTGGGGGGTGGGGGGGGTCCTGTGAATGCCCCCTGGCCCCTCCTTTCACACCCGGGGTGGCTGACAAGCACCTGTCCTTCAGGCCCTCGTTAAAGGGACTCGTCAGCATCGTTAAACAGCTCGTTAACCTTGTAGAATGAAGGGTGAATAGCTTGTAAAGGACTCGTTAAATTGCTCGTTAACCTCGTTAAAGTGACCTTGGCCCAATGACAGAGCGAGCCGTTAGTGGTTTGCGTGCGCAGGTGCGCTCGGGAGGGGGCGCTGCGGGCTCGGGAGAGCGGCAGTGTGGTTCGGCTCGGCGCTGTCACGGGCGACGACCCTCTCGACCGCACCGCGCTTCTAGCGTCTAGCATCGCTTTCCCTGTGACGCTTTCCCTCTTATCCTCTCATCTGATTGGCTGACTAAAGGGCGTAACGGGTCTGTGGGGTCGGAGGTGTCAGCTCTGAGATGGGCGGGGCCTGCGGGCATGGCACAGCATGCTGCATCGTTATGGCATTCTACCCCCCCCACCCCCCCACCCATCCACTAGCAGCATGACAACCCCAAATATCACATCCCATAATAGTGCCTCACTCCATCTGAGCTTCCTCAATCTGTCACCTCGCCCCAAAACTAAGACTAGCCCATAATCGCTGTCCCTAAATGTAATCAGTGTCTCATTCCCAAAAATTACTCACACTGAAACCTTCCATGCAAGTGTACTTAGACATTTTTAAATCCTGCATGCTGGGGGAAGGGAATTCCCCAAAGCTCATACTGTACTCTAAAGATTAACGTTGCTAGATAGTACGGACCTCTTGATCACTAACTATTTATGTGTTTAAATGATCGGCTATAGTGGGGTCATGACCTTTTTAAGAGGACTCGAGCTGGCTTCGGTTTTGCATGGTTTCGGTGATGTCGTGAGAGACGAGTTTCCTGAGCCTAATGAAGGGGGCGGAGTGTAATGATGTCGGCCGTTGCTTGCTCTCAGCCACTGAAGTGCATCAGCCAATAGAATTTTCTTCAGCAGAACTTCACGATTGGCTCACGTTCAGCAGGTCACCTGACACCACGTCATAAAAAGAACGCTGCAGATAAATTGCATTTATATAGCGCCTTTATCAAAGCCTTTTTTGCAGCCAGATTGAGAGAGCCAGATGGGGAATTTTGGCCAGAACATGGTGGAACCCTGAATGACAAAGTAGCCTTTGTAATCCGCTGAGAACAATCATAGAAACATGTAGCAGTGACCCTGCATCATGGACTCAGTGAAACATCTGAATCCTTTTAAACTGCCACCCTCTCTCAGTGCTTTCTCAGTCACTTCAGTGTGTTCCGATGCCTGATGCAGAAAAACAGTCTTACCTGCTGGAGCTTGCATTCAAAGCTGTCGCATACGTGCACACACACACACACACACACACACACACATGCGTATCTGAAGCTAGGACAGAACACATTTCCAAATAGCTCACACCTGTCCCAAGAGCATAGCATGCTGTGGCATCCCCTTTAAAGTACTTCAGGGTGTAATCATGTTTATATCAGGTTTAGATCATGTTTTTAATGTTTTTTTATGTTCTGTTTTAATATTGCAAGCTTTCTCTCTTCCTTTCTCTCCCTTTCTCCATCTCTCACTGCCGCCATACTGCTTTTATACTGCCCTTCATATTTCCATATGTGTCTCTGAATCCCAAATATGAGGAATATATCTTGATTATATTTCTGGAGAAATGTTACAGATTACTATATGTGTGAGTGTATAGTGCTTCTTTAAGAACTCCCAATTTCTTCTGCTCATTATTGAAAAAATATACGACAAATGTGTATGTCATATTATACTATATATTCTGTATGTCTACTGTATGCACAGAGAACATATATGAATGTGGCCAGGATTGATATGTTTGAATGTAAGATGTGTATTTTAATTCCCCTGCCTCTTAAATTGCTGTGTCCATTTTCCCTCCTGTAGAATCCCAGCCCCATTCCATAGTAATGGAATGATGGGAGTCCCAGATTTGGGTTGCCCTGTAGTGCGGTTTAGGTTCTGTCCATCCGTACCCTCCAAATGTGGCAGGCAGCCAGACAAACTGCAGTGGGAGGAGTCAGTCAGTGTTGCCAGATTAATAAATCCCTCCTTCCTCCCCCTATCTTCAGTTGACTTCTGAAGACATAGATTCAATAGATTCCACCCCGCCCCCACCCCACCCCCCGATACAACCTTTTTAACCCCAGTCTACATTTAATTCCTGTTTTGCTTCCTCTGAAGCATTTCAGTGATTCCCTAAATCCCCATATTTGGGGGTTTAATAGGTGTTTGGCCTCAGGATCTCTACTCTAATTACCATGAAGTCAGAACTGGTTTTCTGCTTTTTATTATATTAAAATGGCCCAAACCCAGTCTTTTAGTAATTGTTTGATGCAAAGCTAGAAAACTACTTTCTGCTGGTGGGTGAGTTTAAATGAAACTATAATTTTTTTTTCCCGACACAAGTCTCAAGTATTCTTTTGTATTTTTTGTTTTTTAAATGTAATCTTGGACTATGAGTGCTGTAGAGCGTTTCACACGCACACAACCATATCATGGTATTTCACATGTTGTTTGTTGTGAGCATCGTGAACATTGCGATTGGCAAGATCCTCGTTCTGAGCTGCTGTAATAAATGTGTGTTCACTTCTCTTTCCCCTACTTACTGTACGTGTTTGTTGATCTATGCAAATAAAGGAGTGAGGTTTTTTTCTTCCATTTGTGTCAGTAACTGTATGGGGCCTCAAACTCGAGGGTTGCAGCGTCTACGGGTTTAACTCCAGTCCTGGAGGGACAGAGCGCTTGCAGGTTTAACTCCAGTCCTGGAGGGACACAGCGCCTGCAGGTTTAACTACAGCCCTAGAAGGACATAGTGCCTGCAGATTTAACTCCCGTCCTGGAGGGACACAGCGCCTGCAGGAAATGTACTTTACCTGGGTAGTCGCCCGTCACCCTACACCTTACCGTAAACTTTCATGGGCATACTCATTTCTTTTGTGGTTCACACTTGGTTGATAGCAACAGGGGCATGGTACTCTACTGTTGATATCTCCAGGGATGTGTGTATTGTGCCCAATCGTCATGACAACAGGAGGCAATGCAAACAGCCATGTTACTACCATGTAGCCTTTTCATGTCAAACAGCTGAAGCTAAGCAGGGCGGGGCTTAGTTGGTATTGAAGCTAAGCAGGGCTGGGCTTGGTTGGTCTTGAAGCTAAGCGGGGCTGGGCTTGGTTGGTATTGAAGCTAAGCGGGGCTGGGCTTGGTTGGTATTGAAGCTAAACAGGGCTGGGCATTGTGCTAGTTAGTGATATCGGTAGGCCAGTAGAGGGTGCTCTTCCCCCTGGACAAATAAATTTCAATGAATATTTGATTTCCGTGGTAGTAAATTTCGATGCAGCACTCATTGCACTATGCGGTTAAATGAAGGTTTAAAAAAAAGACAAGGACACGCAGAACATGACTTGATGACTTCTGTGCAGCTTTATGTACAGATTCACTACATGGTACATTCAATGCCAGACTGAGCAAATCAACAAGCACACATGACCGTAAACCTTTCTGAATTTCAGACACATCCCCTGATAACTTATTTCTCTCCAACCTCCCGTTCACGCCGCCCAAAAAAATATTGATAATGATAAAAAGTTGTTAGAATTCCTAATCCACTGAAACCACTTCCTGAATGTTGCAGACCTCTGTGCTCTCTGGTCCGATGTGAACAGGAGTTAAAAGGCTGGCTTGGCGGCTCTGCATGATCCACACATGCAGAGTACAGTACTGTGCGTTTCCTCCCTCTCGTGTGACGGATCGCTCTTTCAGAACCTGAGCGTGCGTAACCACGGCGGCACTGGAGTTTCCGTACGCTCGTGCACCTGGGAACTCCGGAGAGGTAGGTTCTGTGTGAGCGACCCCTGCGTACACGTGTAGATGAACCGCAGACCCCGCCCCTTCCTCACACACTCACACACACACACACATAGCTGGGCACTGAACGCACTCAGGACTAAACGCAGACTGATGCACACACAACTGCTGACCAACATCAGTGGACACCGCTTAACATGCAAACAGCGCACACACAGAACACACTTGTTTGCAGGCCCTCACACACACGCACGCACTCACACGCACTCACGCACTCACTCACTCACTCACTCACTCACTCACTCACTCACTCACTCACTCACTCACTCACTTACTCACTTACTCACTCACTCACACACATACACACACACACACACATACACACACACACACACACACACACACAGAGGTGGTAGGGCTCTCAGACAGTGCTGTGAAAAAGTTTGTCCGTCCGTCCATCCTATCTGAGGGCCAGGGTGTGGACCTGGTAGATTTCTTCCGGAAAATTCTCCTGGCGCTCCTCGCAGACGATCTGCAGGCCCGCCCGCTGGGCCAGCGTCCGCACCAGCGGCAGGTCGCGGCACACGCTGCTGTCCACCTCGTCCAGGATCACGCCCTCGTACGCCACGTTGTCCTTCACCACGATCAGCCCGTCCTGCCGCAGGCCGCCGCGGCAACGCCGCAGGAACTCCACCAGGTGATCGTCCGTCAGGTGACCTGTCGGGGGGGGGGGGGGGGGGGGGGGGGGGGGAGTCACAGAGCAGGATGCGTCAAGAAAACCCTTCTCTCCCTTTATTTTGAATATTGACAAAAGCACTAGTTAGACTGGAGCTCTTCTTGTTTGTAGTGGTGGGTTGCTTACCGTGTTAAATGCACCTTTTGCACCTAATGTTTGTGGCCCAAACTAACAGTGGGTCAAATAATAATAATTGGGTCACAAACATTTAATTAGCCATTTTAATGGCCGTTTTTATAAACCAAGTGACCTACCTACCTCAAATAAAGTCAGCAAAGGAAAAGACTGAAGCCACTGTTTATTTCATTGAATGCCCTTCTTTTTTTGTCCTTTTACCATTTCTATATTTTGTAAACCGTGTTCGAACGCACTACTCAAGTTAGCAGTTACTGCAGCAGAGGATGCAAGTGCCGTATTTCCTCATTGTTTACTCTGTTTTTACCTTGCACCTGTATTTATATAGGAGTACATGGTGCCTCACTTAAAGAACATGGAGTTGATGATCTGGACTATCGTATAGAAAATCTGTGGCAGAACAGAGCAGTTTACCGCCTCTCTCTCTTTCTCTCCCTACCTCCCTCTCTCCCTCCGCAGCACTCACCGATGACCCACTGGATCCAGATGACGTCATAGCGGCCGGGCTCGGGCTTGAAGTCCTGCAGGCCGCAGCAGAAGTAGTTCTCCACCCGCTGGGCCTCCTCGCCCAGGTAGGACTTGGCCTTGTCCAGGAACTCCTGGGTGACGTCCACCAGGTCCACGGTGCGGAAGAGCGGCAGCAGCAGGCGCTTGGTGATGCGTCCGATCCCCGCCCCGCAGTCCAGGGCGCACCCCGTGCCCGTCTTCCCCTTGCCCTCCTGAGGGGAGCGGGAGCGAGCGTCAGCACCTACAATACGCCTCTCCCCAAACTACAAGCACGGCCACCCTACTGCAGGTGAGGGGTGCGCGTGCGTGACTCACCCCCAGGAACTTCTGCAGGAACTTCCTGGACCCGTTGATGTCGACGCTGGAGATGCTGCCGTAGCCCCCCAGCATTCCGTCCACCGTGGGCGGGACTTCCTGCCAGTAGCGCTCCGCTTTGGAGTAGAAGGTAGTCTTGTCCTCCACCGTGTCCACCATCCTGTCTGCAGTGCGGTGGGGAAAAGACCCACCCCCGAGCCCCAG
This sequence comes from Anguilla anguilla, assembly GCF_013347855.1. Taxonomy (NCBI): domain Eukaryota; kingdom Metazoa; phylum Chordata; class Actinopteri; order Anguilliformes; family Anguillidae; genus Anguilla; species Anguilla anguilla. The sequence goes on from NC_049214.1 coordinate 29,787,089, forward strand.
GGCTGGCTTTACTGTGCTTGCATTTACAGATGCTCTTATCCAGAGCGACTCACAATGCAAACACAAGAATATTTACAGTAGTAGTAACGTATACCAAATACCTTGATGAATTTTCATAAGCTTTAAATATAGCCTAAAGCTTTTTATATTTCTGTCGCGGTCAGTATATACTGGTCCCCCTATTTGGAACTGCAATACATTTCCCATCAAGCCTTTCTTCAGCATCTGATAGACTTCACAAGTAACTATGGGAGCTTGAGGCAAGGTAACAAGGAACTTCTCAAATGTGCCTGATTTTCGAATAGCGCACTAATTCACCTCACGTACCGTAACTACACAGTGACAAGCTATAACAGACAGTTGTCTGTTCATTGCATTGAACACAGGTGAACTTAAAGCTATAACACTGCCACTATTCACCTAAACAAATTTATTTTTTATTTGATTTGCTGTTGCCCATTGTTCACATAATGGCAATTTTGAAATGGAAAAATGATATTTCACACTGTGACTGATGAAATTATATATTTGGTCATAATAACAACCATTTCAAAAACCTTTTCACTTTGCAATTTTTGTCAGCTGCCATGCTTTATTTAAAGGTTAGCCAGTTTATTCAACCTTTCATGAATCCCCCTCCCCTCCTGTGCCAATAACATTGGAGTTTTACAATACGTTATCCCACCACCAACCTTGATGAGCCCACCTTCCCACCCTCACGGTAGCCCAGGAAACATAGCAAAACACAGCAAACTGCTGTGAACTTCCTGTTCGGTAGACGGAACTTTTGAAATGTAACAGTTCTGCCTATTGAATTCACACCAACCAGACTTGTCTGTCGTGCTGCCTCTGCCCCTTCGTCCCCCAACCCCCCTCCTCCCCTCGCATACCTTCAGTTCCAGGTCACACACCTCCTGTCCGTTCTGCCCTCTGCCTGCCCCCCACACCCCGCTGGTGAAACGAGCGTCCCACTACAGCCAGGACCCTAACCCTAACCCTAACCCTGCCCATCCTCTGAAGACTTGCCACATTGCACTCTTCAGTTTGTACCATGGCTCCCCTGACCCCTGGGAGATTTCCTTTCTTTTTAGTTCTTTCTTTGGACATTCTTTCTTTCTTTAGATTTCCTTTTGGGATAATGCTCTATGTATAACTGTGTAAAGATAGTTTATAGCTCTTTCCACACCTAATCTGCAGTATAGGCATCAATTATCTAGTTTCTGTTAGCATATTAAGGCCTTCAGTATGCAAATTCCTCCTTAATTGGGCTGTATCCATGCAGTTTTGATGATTTTAATATTGGAAAAAACAATGATGCACTGTTATCAATTCCATTCCAGTTTCATCAACTGTCAATCCAAACATACTCCATCTCTCATTTATCTTAAATCAACTGACTGATCTGACACAAGATTGAGTGTGGGATTAGGGCTGGCAAGGACACTGATCGGTCGTTGGTGAGTTAAAATTATTCAGTGGGGTAAACATACTGTAACGTAACACCTATCCCTAGTAGTGGCGTGGAAGGAGCTGAAACGTATGCCCTATCACCCGCTGTGGCATTCCAGTCTCGTTTTCAACAGAAGCCAAATCTGGCCCTGTCACAGCTGTCAGTCGTCAGCGTGAATCTTGTGACAACGGGTCAAAACGGGGCACGACGTGTGATCGCTGGCTAGGACATATTTCATTTAGCTAGTCACACGAGAAACTTATGTGACGAGCTTACTGTAAGTTATTTTAGTAATTGGATGATTGCTTGCCAGGTTGCTGTGTATCTGTCGCTGTACACTCAAACTGACAATCTGACAAAGTTATCCACCTCACCCAAGAGAGTAACCTCCACTTACAATTAAAAATACCAAGCGGGGTCTGTCCAGCCTAGTTGGTATTAATAACAGGCAAGCATTAGAGCATAAAACAACAGAACATAAATGTTGCAGGATAGTCGTAGCTAAACTACAAGATCTCACGACTAGCGAAACATTCAAACATGCACTGATTAATGAGAAAGTCACAGATTCTGGTAGACACATAATTGTATCAACAAGCGAGTCGGTCCGTAACTAATCATGAAAGGTCCGTCGAAAGAGGATGAACTAACTAGCTATAGCTACGCGGGATTTGCAACAGTTCAGATAATGTTGCCCAACTCGCTTTATTTATAGCCGACTGAATGGTTTTCTAAGACAACGGGGGATGTAGGCTACTCCACAGTAACCAGCTACCCATGCGTTATAGAAGTGATGAACAGCAGCACGTGTTGACACCACCTCTAAATAAAATGACCCCCATAACGTAGTGCCATGCTGTGTACAGCTTTTGACTACTTCCAGCAATTATTAAACTCACAGACATCCTTAATCTGTATAAATCAAAAAGTTACCAACTCACCTCACAGAGTTGGTTAGCTACTGTTCCTTCCCAGTCCCTACAGCCTCCCAATCATGACACCGACCAGCTGCGAAGCACTGTACCTTTTTTAACCGCTTAACGTATATCTGGCCAGAGACCGCTGCCGAATGTTTCTCCAACGACGTCATTTCCTTATTTAGTTTGCGCATGTGCCGTGCCGTGCAGTCTCTGACCGAACGAGTATGCTCAAGGGTGCGCTTTTGAGTCCAGGCAGCAGAGACCGTTGCCAAAAAGTTTCCGTGTGTGTCAGATCAGGGTCACGTACGCATTTGCAAAACTTAAGCGTGTATATAGGCTGTGGTTTAGCAGATTGTAACACATGGGTTTTATAAACACGTCTGTGGTTATTGTATTGTCTTTTCAAGTCAATTGAATATTATTTGTATAGTGTTTGTTACAGAGATATTATAAATTGGCCTTCTGTGCCTTGGTGATATCACACTCGTATTTCTGAGAGTGACACTGATGTTCTGGATAGCAGGGTCTGCTAAGTGAATCTTAGTGAACGTAATGTACTGTTACCATGGAAACAAAGACAGATAGCGGCTTGGTGGCAGACAAAATGAGAGATTAATTCTGAGGACCAGCGAGAGGTAAGTGCATTCTTGCTGTGAAAGCATACGTATCTGTGAGTGTGTCCGAATGTAGCTTTTACTGGGTGTGGGACCATGCTCCTATCTCACATACTTTGATTTTAAAATGCAGTGATTATCCCCCCTCCCAAATTTATTATTTTTTCTAACCAATTTAGAATGCCCAACCACCCTCACACTGCAACACGCATTACAACCTCCGTATATTTACGATAGCGCAGACAACCGTGCGCTCTTCTCAGAAGAACACGCTGCCTGCCGCCGCTTCTTACCGCCAACAGCTTGCAAGTTAGGCTCAGATTGACACGAGTTGGACGAAGGCACCTTGTGATGTGCGACTTACGTAGCCTAATGGGGCAGTTCGCCTCAAAATAAAATAAAGCTATATTTTCACTATATATCCATCCAGATAGTTTTGCTGAGGTTCAACGAGTTTTATTGGATATCTTCTGCTGCCGCTGAACCGGGCGGATACAACAATGTTTTCAAACAAGGTTGACATTGCGCCCCAGTATTAGGTTGAGACTTTTTGCGGATTGGAGTACCCTACTTCATTAGAAAGTAGTTTTCCCGATTAAACCATACACAACAAGGTCTGTGGATGTTATTATATTTGGAGAGTGATTGTGCTATTAAGCTTTTCTAATGTAAATCTTTGGTGCTTGTGCGGGACACACGTTGGCCCCCTTGAGACAAGCTGAGCTGAAACGGATGTCTAGTGGTTCTCAAACTTGGTCCTGGGGGACCACTGTGTATGCTGGTTTTCATTCTGACCTCAACTGCTATCCCAGAATTTTAACAAGCTGTTAATTTTTCTTAATTAGGTGCTTTTCATGTTTTAGAGCTGGGGTCCCCAGTCTTATCCAGACAGGGCCAGTGTGGGTGCACACACCTGATTATACTAATCAAGGTGCTTAGCAAAGACTCTAGTGTTTGATTAGTAGAATATATATCTATTTTTAGGCTGAACTTCCTCCTTAAAATGCAGACTTGCAGGCACCCAATTGGCCAGCAGGTGTCAGTGATGAACAGTGAGATGCAGTCATTCCAGCTGATTGAAACCTTCCCATCCCTGAGGCGATTCTAAAGGCATCTTAGCATCATTCTGTGTGGCTAATAGCAACAGTTGGTACTAGCTTTGCATGGATTTGATATCAGACCGTGAAGGGCCTTGGACTGGAGAAGTGCCTTAACATAATGAGCCATAACACAGCAGTCCTCTTTCTGGTTCTTGAGGTAATCAGTGCAAAACATAATTGAGTTCTTCATTGGCCTACCTGGTTAAGTAAAGACTAAGCAATAATAATAAAACCTTAGAAGGGCCAGATTTCATATAATCTTTCATTTGGGACGTGAGCTAAGATGGCATATGTCCAAATCACAGTTTTAGAATAGGGGGTCCTCTACCCGGTCTTGGAGAGCCTAAAGTTCCGCTGATTTTCATTTTTAAAAAGCATAGCTCCTCCCTTAGAGCAACGCGTCTTTTTCTTTTGGGACATTGCCTTTGGACGTCATACCTAATGTGACCACAATGTGGCAGTACTTGCCTTATTTTCTGCCCTGAAGACTTTCTTAAAGACCTTCTCCACTAAAAAACGTGCTTTTTTTAGGGTTAACTCTCGGAAGCATGACATTCACCATAAAGATAGATTTTTGTGCAGAACTTGCCACCAGAGTGCCCACAATCTTACACAGTAGACTGATTTTCTCCACACGTCCTTGAAATCTGAGTTGTAAACTTGCACTGTGACATCAAAACATATTAAACAAATTATTATTCAATATCGAATATTTTTAAAGGTTTTAAATTACATCTGCAAGGGGTACTTTAATTCTAGTAATCAACCCAATGAATGAAGCTCACATTGATAATGAATTGATAATTTGTAAGAATGAAATCATATGGTTTTCCATTGTTGTGATGTTTTATTGTGTTTTTATTTATTTGTTTGACAAAATAATTTTTTATCATTAACATTTCCAGTAGTCCCAGCTGTGCACAAATTGCATGTAGCTGGTCATTTACTGCAGCTTCATTATCTATCACAGTCATCGCCAGGCACAGCAGCTGAATTAACTGCAATAATGATCAAAATGGCTCTTTGATTTTGCGAGCTAATTACAACAGGAAGAGTAATTAAACACATCAAACACACAAAATGATTTTACAGTAGATGTTTTACAACCGTTAAGCCGTGGGATTGAGTTCAAATGAATCAGTAACTGCCCACAGCATGGTTATAAATATGAACTGTTCCAAACCAAACAGGTTTACTTCTCTTGAAATGCCTGAAGGATACTGAGAATCGAAGAGATATATAACCACAACATATATAACCTTTTTTTTTTTAAAAGAAAATAAGAGCAGTCTTTATTCAGACAGGGAGAGAGCAGGAAGTTCCTGCCTCTCGCCCAATGCACGCTAGTTTAGGCTCCAGCACCCCCCTTGACCAGGATAAGCAGGTATAGATAATGGATGGATTGATGGATGGATGGATGGATGGATGCAGAAAGCAGAAAGAGTAACGTATAGAGAAAATATTCTAACTCAGAAGGTGCCATGGAAGCCCTGGATTATCAAACCCCCATCTGCACAAGGGGGGTTCATTGATGTCTTGAGAGCCAGCTGCCCTATGGACTCCACCACAAATCTCAGCAGGAGTAAGGGAGGAAGAAGAAGAAGAAGAATAAGAAGAAGGCGGCTTTTATTTGTCACGTGCATATGCACGTACATACAGTGGAATGCATCCTCTGCATTTAACCCAGCCTAGTTACTTAGGAGCAGCGGGCAGCCACAGTGCAGCGCCTGGGGACCAACTCCAGTTCCGAGGCCAGTGCCTTGGTCAAGGGCAACGGCAGGAGTACACCTAGGGGCAATTTTAGACTCTCCAATTAACCTAACCTGCATGTCTTTGGACATACTGTGGTCGACCACCATTGCCATTCACATTACGGCTGCTGCTATTTGATTGATATCTAAGAATGAAACAGCAGCTTAACAAATGCTCAAGCAAGCAGAAACACCACAGAATAATGCATAACTAAGTTGACATATTCATAATAGGAAAAGTAAAGCATGCTAAAATATGAATGAGCAGATGCAGAGAATATATTTTCATATGTAAATGGGTGCCATATGTCCTAATGAGAGTCTGTTGTTTGTTGTTTCTTACAAATGCTGCATGCGGTACACTAGTTTCTATTATCATCTCTGTGACAGGGTGTGCATAAAATCCTTGGTGAATCAAGTGTGAATGTAGAAACATAAACGTCTTTTCAACATAGTCTTTGTATTTTTGTTTTTACTTGTTTTAAAAGAAATGTTGCATTTCGCTAGTGAAGAGAACCAATGATGCAAGTCATCAGCACGGTTTTTTAACGTCGTCCTGTATAAGAGTCAGTAATCTCTCACTCTCTAGTTCCTCTTGTTTTCTTCTTCCTTTTCTCTTGTTCCCTACTTCTGTGTGATGTTGTAATGCTCAGAGTTTTTGTTCAGTTAGTTCTCTCCGTCTCTTTCTCTCACCCTCCCACCCTCCCTCCCTCCCTCCCTCTGTTCCCTTCAGAACTGCAGGCGGAGCACAGAGCTTAGCGATGACTCAGTCCAATGCTTGTCGGTGTCATACGGTCTGAAGCCAGTCGATATCTAATCTGATCTGCACTCCCCCAGTCCTCCCCCTGCTACTGACACTCTCCCGCTCATTAGAATTACAAAACAGCCAAAGAAATGGAGTGGAAATCAACACTTTTCAAATAACCCTTACTCAGCACCAGCCACAAACCAACCCCACCTCCCCTTCTTCTCTTCTTCTCTCGCTCTCTCATTCTGCTCCTGAAGTGTCACTTGCCTCATTTCTGCTCTGGTTCAACCCCCCCTCCCTCCCCCCCCCCCCCCTCTCTCTCTCTGTCATAACATAGCACTTCAGTCAGGACAACTCACGTATTTACATTAAATATATAAACAAATATGCAAAGTAATTATTTTTGGTTTGGTGCTGAATGGATGTGCTTTAGATATGTCTCTGCACGTACCAGCATGCACTGCTAAAAAGGAGAAATACCAAAACCCCCCAGACCTACAAGCTGATCCAAAGAGCAGGTGGAAGCTGGGGTGGTGGAGGGTGAGCGCAATTATGTGAGCTGCAACAAGCGTAGTGTGCAAAAAGCAGCGCAGGCATCGAGCAGCATCCGAGAGGTCTGAGCGTCGGTTTAAAAAAGGTGCTCCATTAGTGATGTGTGTTTGTGATTGGTTGAGTATGAGAACATGTGGTATTTGAGGCTGACTAATGATCGGCTGCAGCAAGAGTTTCCTGATCGATCTCGCTCTGTGCATTTCTTGCCTGTCGCTCATATGCACAAGCAGTGTCAGTATAAAGTCACTTCAACGAATGAACAGGAGAGCTGAACTCTGTGAGTATAATAAAATTAGCTGTATGACTATTGTAATAAAGTAGCTTATTTTCCTTTCTGCTCAGACAACCTGCCACTGACTGATGATGACTGATTCCCTATAAGCCTGTTTTCAGTGTGGGCCGGGGGAAGGGGATGTTTGCGGTGCTGGGGTGTGGGTGTGGGGGCGGGGTGAGCACATTTACCTCTCAGCTGCAAGACCTTCAACCTGCTCAACATTGGATCCCCTCATCCCACACCCGGCAAAAGAACCTCTTTTAAAATGTCTTTCTGCAGTGCATCGTGGGCTGTGCTTAAGCACTTCTTGTATATTAAAAGTGAAAAGTTTCTTTTTCCTACAACATTATTACAAATTGTAGGAGAAACGTGATTAAAAACACCTACCTCGGGATTGAATTACACTGAATTACAATAAAATATCAGATCAAATCTATAGTTTCTATCTAGTGTCCACATTCATGTATAAGCATTTAGTTTTCATTTCTACCTACAATAACACAAAATGATGAGTTACTTAAAAAATAATCTTAGACATGACTTTCCTCAAAATAGCCTCCTCGGTGGCTTAATACCTTTGGCCTGTACTGTTTGACAAGACTGGAAAATGCACCTTCAGCCCATTGTGTTCAAGGGAACTGGAGTGTTTTTGAATGTCCCACCCCCCCACCTCTCCACCCCCTGTCCAAGCAACTGGCCTGTTTGACAAGCATGATTCAACTGATTACAGGGACCACCAGTAAAATCTACTCAGAACATCAACAATTTTAACCAAAACATCTTTTTTTTTCATCAATATTCTGAAAGTTCTTCTTTCAGTTGATTGTATGTTTTCATTATTAACATGTTTTGCTGAACATTCTCAGGGATTCTGCAGGAGGGTTTGTAAATTTGGCTGGCATATAATGGGTTAAAGTGTTTAAAATTCATACATTTACCTACAGCAGGTCTGCCATCAACTGAGGTCCAGCAACACAAACAGGGGGGCTGGAGTGGGGTGGGGTCGGCCTGAGTCTCTCCACATAGTAATCACATCATGACCTTCATCTCTGTGACACCAACACAAGGACACGCCTGCATATCATATACGTCCATGGGATGACATGGCACCATAACCATAATGGGTCATTCAGACACAGGATGTTGTGTAGATATATGTTTAATTTAACCCTTTAAAAAATATTCATGAATTTATATTTTTTTAATATGAAAATGTATACTGGGCAGGATCACATAGCCAAACCATATGAACTATTATTTTAGCCAAATGTTAAATTGCACAATTTTATGTGACATGAGAAATTACCACTGTATGAAAGTGGGGATAACAGAAGTGTCTCAAATGAATTACACACTTTACATCTTAATATTCATAAAAATGCAATGCCAACCTGTTAGTTTACTCACCAATTATTGCACCATAAAATACACATCAAGTGTGTATCAACCGCTTTATCAACAACAGTGATAGTAATTCTTGTTTCTTACATATATACAGTGAGCTCCAAAATGTTTGGGACAAAGGTAAAGAAATTGGGACTTCCAAATTCTGCCTGCCTACAGACAAGCATATTTTAAGCCTGACTGGGGATTACCTCCAAGACTTCCAAGAAACCTGGAGATATTGAAGAATTCTAGTTATCATCAAATGCCAAGGAACAGAAAGTGAGAGAGAGAGAGGTTTGAAAAAACTTGTCAACTTTACCTCATCCTCTTTACCTGGTAGCTCCACAGTTCATGATAATGTGCTGGGATTTCAGGCCAAACTATGCAGGTGTGCCAGCTGAATGAACTAACAGCATCAGCAATCTACATACTAAAGGAACAAAGAATAATGTTTTTGTTTTTTGTGTTTTTTGGCAAATGTTCTGTGTTGCACCCCAGCCAGTTGGTACGAAGCCCAGGCAATTATCAGTTTGCGAGCTGTCTAGTAGATTACTATTAATTTAATACTTCTTTTTTCTTAAATTCCATTCTTGCAGCTTTTATCCTGCTCACATAAAATAAGACTCAGATAGTTGTTCCCAGCCAGCTGCTCTCCACTGACTTAGCATTAAATATTGTACATTTTTTTGGAACTCTGCAGAACAGCGTAAAAGGTAGTCGAGAATAGCATGTCAGGTTGTGGTAGCTTGTAGCAGAGCTATGCACCATGTCTGCAAAATCAACCACGTGGTGCTTGTGTATCAGCATGGGGTGCTGTACTCACTGAGGTGTGCGTGGCAATAAACACTGGATTCTCGTAGCCATTTGTTTTCTTAGTCGGGCTGCCTTCGGAGTTGGCAAGGGTTTAAAATGTCGAACATAAGATTAATCTAACTGTAAATTTGCTGAATTAATTCCGGTAAGGCACCTTATTCAAGGGAGCCAAACTACAGTTCTACACCTGGGGGAATCAAAGCAATAACCAAACCAACCAGACTGCCTCCTGCCTTGCTCCTTCACACGGCCTACCGCTCGACCGCCTCACCCCACGCTCCCTTACACAAACAACAAATGAAGATAAACAAGCAGTGAATGCTGCTTGCTAATGGGTTCCCTCCTTTGATCTGAGGTATTTATTCTGAAAACTGAGATCACTAAATTTGCCTACACTTTTAAGTGCTGTAGATGCAATAAGGAGGTTGAGGACATGGTGACGAGGCTTTGAGGGTAGGTCACTGTGTTCAATGTAGCACAAATATTTCCAGAGGTATTCTCCCCAGCGTAGGATAGTACAGGGCTAGATTTTGTTCAACTAAGATGCAATTTGTTCAGGTGCATTTTCAGTCAGCTGGAGGATGGAGCAGTTCTAGGCAAGCACTGAAAGCACCAGAATACAGAGCAGCCCAGTTTTAAATTTAGAGTATGAGTATTTCTGAAATTTTATTTTGTGTCTTAAGCAGAGCCAGTGGATACCTCTGTTCTGTACTATACCCCAGGAAAGACAGACCCAGGTTTTTCTGCACCATACACATATGACCCAAATGAAGTCAAATCTCACGTATTACCTTAAAAGTTGAGCAAACGATTATACGGCTACGTACAGACCTAGATTTCGGGGAGAATTACTGCAGGTCAAAGCATCGGACGTTTTTTCAGCCATAAGCATTTAGCGGCGGCTATGGGGAAATTCTGCACGAGTGATCCTAAGTATTACAGTTGATCAAGGGACTATAGTAGAATGACAATTAAGTGATGACGTGTAGGGAACTTCTGCATAATCTGACTTTCTAATTAGCTGAAAAAAAATATCCTTATCCTCATAATAAATTGAAACTATATGCGCCGTCACGTATTTCTCTTTTTGAAGATACCTACGTGACAATATGATATGCGAAAAATCTGATGAATTGGCAGCAGGACCTTTGCTGATCAGTTATATACATACATCCAGTTTTTTAACCTCCGTGAAGCGATCAACGCGTTAACTGGGACTCTGCAAAGCTGTACACTACGATCAAGCAGGCTATCGCCTGTCTGGCTAACGATTGTACATGGCAAAGATGCTCTGGACGTATAACTGCTATTGCTGTGGAACTACACACTAAAATAAGTGTATCAAATAAAAATAAATAACTTCAAAATACATTTGTAAAGTCGATATGAATATATAAAGATAAGATATAAAAATCACAATAAATTATGTTATTTTAACATACTGTATATCTGAAAAATTCATTTTAAAAATCATTTTTTACAGAATTTCACCATTAGTCCATGTTTTTACACTAATATTTCAGTAAATATTTACAATATACAGACAGTTTTAACACATTTACATTAATTTGACGTTTCCCGAATATAATCATTATATAGCAGAGAAATTTAAATTAGAAGCAAATATTCTGTCTGTCTGTCTCGGGGGAGTGATATAAGGAAACAGGTGTGCAAATATATATATATATTTTTTTAGCTTACATGGGCAGTGTTGGATCATGTCTCTTTTATGCTATAACAAAAAAGTAAATGGAAAAGTGTCCAGGTAAGCCGCAAGAACTTATTTTAGTAATACGTGCAATGCGTCAAAATACCACAGGGTGGTACTGTTGTGCTTTTAGAAGTTTAGTTTAAAAAAATATAAATAGGCAGTTTAGAATGCATTTTAAAGATATAAACTTTCCTGCGTGATGTAACATTATCGCATACGTTTGTGGGAGTCTCAGTTTGTTTCATGCAGGTACATTACGAAAGACCATTGACAAGTTGAGACAATTAAGATAAAGCCTCTGAGGTCTAATATACATAATAATGATAATTTCTAAAAATAAAAAAATGCCGACCACGATTATATTTTGGAGACGATAAATTCAAGAATATACGAAACTATTATAGTTTAGGGATTATAATACTGTCATAAAGGTATTGAGGTGGCTATAATCATGCGGAAATTGCCATGGTTTTGGTCTGTTAGTGGCTAAACTGAGGGCGAGCTAGTTTGCATTCACGACTCATTGCTGCACGTTTCTAGGCTACTTGCTTGAGCGCGAGCATTGCAAATTTTACTGCAACTGAAAACGAATGCAGTGACTCATCAGGTGGCTTCAGCGTTGGAGAAAAAAAAAAGTAGCGACGCCGCCCGGAATCGGGGCAGGAGGCCACGCACTTTGGCGCCTGAGCCCAGATGAGGACAGCACAAAGTATGGCAAGCAAGGAATACGCGCGCATGCACTACATGCTTGATCAGTCCCAATGCTTGTACATGGGGAGTTTCTTGCTCCGGTTAAAAACCGGATAAAAAACCTGCATAGTAGACAGATCAGCTATCATTTTCACTAGCCTATACATGTCCTACAGATTTAACATAGCCTGTGTGAAGGATTTGGCCTCACCAAAAATCACTCCATGATTTTAGTGTTTCCGAATGTTTATTTCTTTTTTCGTTCGTTTGTTTGTTTGTGATGATCCCGACTCATTCAATAGGCGTCAAACTCACTTCAGCCAGAGGTGAAGGAGCTTCGTTGTTACCTAAAAGTGGATTACAATTGTGGACAAAAGATAGTTGTCATTTTCACCGAAGGAAGGCGTTAGAACGTAGCATGTGGATGACAAAAATATAATGATGTCAATGAAATAATCACGAAAAGCCCAACCCTTCCAGGAATAAGAAAAAGAACATCAGTTCTTTAGATGAATTTTGAAATCGCTCGAGCCGATAGTGTCCATGTGGAAATAATGGGACGAATAATGCGCACTGCATTTATTTAAATATTGACGTTCTTGGGCTGTACAGTGTTGGCCGTTAAAAAAAGCAGTGCAGCAACTTGCCTCGTCGCTGGAACGAATAGCAACGAATAATTTACAGGCCAGGTGATGTGAGAAAACTAACGCAACCAATCTAGAACATGTTCTGAATTTCAACAACCTGGATTCGCATTGGTTTTCGTAATAGCTTGTTAGATCAAACCACAGCCATTCATAAGCTATGCACGTTTTCTGCTATGTGGTGCGTACGCTACCTGGCACTGGGGGTTCCACGCAGTACTTCGAATCTAAAAACACCGGAGGAGTTTTGTGTATTTCCCCCCCTTTGTTTGGTACCCCAACCTTTTTTTAAAGCGCCGGGGGGGGGGGGGGCTTCTCTCCCAGACGGATGGTGCCCCTTGCAACTACCATTGTCAACTATGCCTAGAACCAGCCCAGTGAGGGGGTTCCTTATGGGAAGTGTGTGTGTATACATGTATACAGTCAGTGGCCACTTTAATAAATACACCTATCTAATACCAGGGAGGACCCCATGGACTAAACCCCTACACCATGTCTGAATGCCTTATATCACATGTCAGATTTAAGGCCCATGGACCAGATACTACCCACCCCCCAACACACACACACACACACACACACATTTTGATCCAGCCCTCAAATGCAGTAAAATGCAAAGTATTGTGACTGTGACATAATTTTTGTTATTTTGGCTCTGTACGTCAGTACATTGGATTTGAAATAATTGGCTCTGTACGTCAGTACATTGGATTTGAAATAAAACAAAGAATATGAGGTTAAATCACAGACTATCAGCTTTAATTTGACGGTATTTACATCCTTATCGAGTGATCCATGCAGGAATGAATGTAGGGGGCAGAATTCATCTTGAGAATTCAGAATTCATCTTGCTGTTGGTGTCAGCAGTCGCATCACCCATGAAGACAAGTGAGCCAGTACCAATAGCAGCGAAACACACCCGAGCCGTAACACTAGCTCCTCCACAGATGCGGGGGGTGCTTTGGATCATGAGCAGTTCCATTTCTTTCTCTGCATTTTCCCTGTCCATCACTTTGCCACAGGTTAATTGTCATCTCATCTGTCCATAGGACTTTGTTCCAGAACTCTACGTTTTTTTAAGCAAACTTTAACGGGGCTGTTCTGTTTTCGAGGCTTACCCGTGGTTTGAATTGTGCGGTGAACCCACTGAGGTTTTGGTGGTGTAGCCTCTTTACGTCTTTGACACATCTTTGCCTAGATCCTGGAGATTGTTCTTGATGTGTCTGATAGTTGAAAAGGGTTTTCTTCACAATTGAAAGTACTCACTACTGTGGTTTCCCATGGTCTACTAAGTTGTCTGCTATTGCTGATCTCACCAGTGCATTCCTGTTTCTTAACAATGTATCAAACAGTTGATTTTGACACACCCAATGTTTTTGCTATTTTGCTCACATAGGAACTGATCATGAATCGGGAGGCTTGTTGAGACGTGTTGAGGAGCAGAACCAATTGCAGACTGTGGTACTAGGGATATGGGGGGGTGACGTAAACAATCATGGACCAGGGGTATGGAAGGGGAGGGGCTTGGGGTGGTGTGGGGGAAGTGTGTCCTCAATGGTAAGGTTATAATATAAACTAGAAGTATAAAAGTATTAACTTTTATTTGCTATTTGGGATTTATTATAACACGCATTCAAAATGAGAGACTAGACTCAGAGGGGGTTAATAATACCATCTTTGCCTGGGATGAAAAACCGTCAAGCAGGGGAGGGGACAACATGAGCCCTGGGAGGGAAATACCCCCCCCACTTTCCCTCTTAAAATTCACACCCAGGGTGTACCTTTTACACATTAAAATTTGAATGCATATTTACTTTTTACCTACACATGAAACTCAACACATTTATGACGCACAAAATATTTTATTCAACAACATTGTTTAAAAAAAATGAAAGACATTTATTTGCATTGCTCACCAGCATTGTCTGGTTCATAGTTCTGTAAAGTTATGAGCCTGACAAGTAACGCTAAGGAAGTGCAAGATTAATCTCCTATCGGTAGCTTCTGAAGTCTGAAAAGCTTTTTGGACTTTGTATGGAATTTGGGAATTGCATTAAATACTTGAACTGGCTACTTATTCATAGCCTTGATAAGCGTAAGTTCCGTAAAAGGCATGTAGAGCTGGTCACCAGAGGACCTGCACTACCCTGTTCTCCTGGGAGTGTAGCTTGATCACCTTTTTAAGTTAAAAACATTTTTTTTTAATTCTCTTCAGAAAATATCCGACAAGCTGTGTGGTCTCATTATAAAAGCTGCTTTGGAGTTACTTGAAGTGTATTTTCTTGCTTTAGACCACAAACCTCTGAATACCCTGATACTCGACATTATATAGCTGGTAGGGAATCGGAAACCGCTGTATGTATCCAAAATATCTTTTATTGTACACAAAAACTGTCTGAGCCAACTACACTACAACTGAAATAAAATATAAAAATACTCCAGAAATTTAATATATGTTGTCAAATAAAAATGACATAAAATGGTGCAGATGTATAGAGTATGCCTGTGTGGGGAGAATATTCATCAAAAAAAGATAAAAATACGACTTTCTGTAAGTAAATGTTTCTCTGCAAAACCAGACTTTATGATGTCACCCGAAGATCTAATGGACTTGATATGCTGTCTTACCAAAAACTATTTGTCATTCTTGTAATGATCTTTTCAAACGGTATCAGTAGTGTTTTACTAAATTCCATTTTTTAGTGTAAGCTTAATCATATTGCTTTAAATATAATGATATAATGTCCATCATGCTATGCCAATAATGAATTTTTTAAATGTTATTTACAGGTAATTGGTATCAAGATGAAGTTAACATACATTTATTATGCATTTTATTTTAGTATGCATGCTTTTAAAAATATTCAAAATATTTATCCGAATTTGAATGTTAATATTTGAATATTCCTTGTTTAAAAATCCATTAATTATTAAAATCATATTTTGTCCTTTCATACCCATTCCTTACGACAACAAGTTTTTAAATTGTGTTAAAATAAATATTGACAGCTGATTATTAGGTGATTGATCCAGACGTCTCATCCAGTATCCAGAAAAAAACATACAACCATATGTTAAAAAAAAAAACTCATGGCAAGAATAAAAAGATGCAGTATTCCTTTTATCTGAGTAGCTTAATGCATGAGGTGCATTGTGGGACAGATTATTGATTATGGTTATGGCATGAGACGCGTGTTATCAATAAAGGCTGAAGTAATAACTCAGATTAAAGCCTGAGGTGCAGGCCCCTGTCCAGCCTAAATACAATTTGGAACTGAAACTGAGTAATGGCTTGCACGTATGCTAGAAACGCAGCACTTAAAATGAACCAGGGTGAGTTTCTGATATGAACTGTTCTTCTGAGGCACTGCAGGTATCTAATGCAACTGTCACTCACACAGATACCCTAGTGCCCATCATGTGCCTTAAATGTCTCATGATGAGAAGGAAAACTTATGTTTAAATTAGGAATTAATATTAGGGAACTAAAAGGCATCTAAATGCATGCCAGCACTACTAATACTACTCTCACTATCATAACCACTACTATAACAACAACTCCTACTTATAATACTAGTAGTACTACTACTATAATGATGATAATAATAATAATAATAACATTCATATCTGGCCTGCTTCTCGAAGTGCTGTGCAATGTGCAATATAGCACTAAATAAAAATAACATAATAATAAAAAGCAGAACATCAACAAGGTAAATATTCTTTAATAGTATTTGTCACTCTGGATAAGAGTGTCTGCCAAATAATTGGAATGTGATATATATATATATATATATATATATATATATATATACGTGTGTATGGATAGGGAGGATCAGGCAAAGTTAAGTTTAATTGTTCAGATTTAACGGGGGCAAATCTCAAGCCTTGCTCACATCCTAAATACACTGGAAAGCACACTGCCAGGAGCACTTGACTTGACCTTTTTGAAGCTGATTTTAATGGAGCAGAGAGAGACTGAACAGGGTATTAATAGTTAATGGCAATAATAATACACTACCAGTCTACCAATCTATGCTGTGTATAAAGTGTATCATTATCTCCCATTTATATTTGCACTCAATAAAAATAAAAAAATTCAAAAATTATATATATATATATATATATATATATGATCTAAGTGCTTTAGTGAACATTACACCTGGAAGACGGTTCAGTAAACAATACACCAGGCAGTCACAGTCAGCATTAAAATATGCATACTGTGGTGATATTATTATTATTATTATTATTATTATTATTATTATTATTATTGTTGTTGTTGTTGTTGTTAAGAAGAATGTATTACAATTACAGAATAGCTTTCAGAAACAAGCAGTTTAACGCACTTCAAAGCAGAATAATGGTTATAATTCAGAGAAAATACATACAGTAAGTGTATAAAAACAATAAAAGGGTATGATTAACATTTGCTTGCTGAAGGATGTTAGTTAAAATATCATAGTCATACTTCCAATAAGTATGGTAAGCACCTGCAGAATTGAAAGTAGTTGTCAGAGAGGGAGAGGGAGTGGGGGAGGGGTGCAGCGAAATGGCAGTCGTCTGTCTGTCACTTTGACACATGAAAGAAAGAAATTATGAATACAAAAGTATAGCTTGTTGCTTATATAATTAAGCAACTAAGTGCCATAAAATCCTTCTGGGTGGGGGCAAATCTAGTTTGGCGGGACATCCAAATAAAGTTATTGTATAGGAAAGTTTAACCCTGCACAGTGGTCTGATGGTAGTAGTGGTAACAATAGTCCTGGTGGTGGTGATAGTGGTCATTGTGCTGGTGGTGGTGGTAGTCGTGGTGATGATGATAGTTGCGGTGGTGGTGATAGTGGTCATAGTGCTGATGGTGGTAGTCGTGGTGATGATGATAGTTGTGGTGGTGGTGATAGTGGTCATAGTGCTGATGGTGTTGACAGTAGTGGTGGTGCTTGCAGTTATGGAAGTAGTAGCTGGAGGTGCCAAATGGTCTTTTCTACCAACAAGCTAGATGCTGTATGTGGGAACCATGAGTTATTGTATTGGGAAACAGGATACCCCCCATGTAATATATTTGTTATAATCATTTTGTTATTATTTTGTTATATTTGTATTCAGGCATATTGATACATTTTATTATTCAGTATTGGTTCAGGCAAGATGTTCAGGCACATCTATTATTATAGGCATCGCGTATGAGTGAATTGGCTCATGGCACAGGCGCCCATCGGGAACCACCTAGGGGTCCTGGTATGTACAACAGTTTAGAATGTGCAATGTAGCGAAATGTACACGTATTTCTGACCGTGTTGTTTTACGTATATTTTCAGGTGAGAAAAGTAATTGGTGACCGCAACTAAGTTATGAAAGTGTTGTTATGCATGCCTAGTAACTAATGTGATATATTTGTGTATTTGATACTTACGGTGAAGTAAATACGTTATTGAAGTGATTGAACTTGGGATCGCTACGATAGCTAGCAGTGGGCATGCGGAAGGAATGTGATGCACACATGTACAACACAGCCTGTTTAAAATGTGCAACGTTGCGAACAACACTCGCGTTTCTGACCGGGTTGTTTTATGTGTATTTTCACGGAATTCCTGTGAATTGTGAAGGAATTAAACATTTTTAACTCAGCTGCGTACTAGTAAAGCGTCTGCTTATTATGTGTGCAACATGTGCCCCTTAAGTAAATAATATATGCTACATAGTGTAATGTAACAACATTTAACTTGAAATGAGAAGTCTGTCCTCGTCAAAGTCTATTACTCGTCAAAGCATTTGAAGCTTTGACGAGTAATAGACTTTTTTTTTTTTTAAATAAATTTTATTATTGTGCACAAGATAAAAACACAATGACAATTTCCGCTTGCTAGCTAAGGTAGTGAATTTTATAACTAACATTAGCTAGCTAGCTAATTTGGTATAGGCTATTTTCGAGCTACCTTATGTACTGCGGTGGTTTGGAGACAAAACTGAAGGTACAATGGGGTTAGGTTTTTATCACGTATTGACTTAGAGTATATTATGCGTGTTGAAGCTGTGAAGCTACTAGGCCTAACGAGGGGAATTTAAGTTGTCACATGACCCTGTTACAAATCTCATTGATCTGTTCTTAACCAATTACAGACCACCTGGTGTGCCAACGTCTTTTCGGTTCAACCTAGTATTTATTTTAATTTTATCCAGGAGAGACGTTAAATGTTACTGCCTGTTTCTATTGACTACCACAGCATGAGCTTTTCGTACCTAAATGAGCTGTGAGTGAATACGATGAATTGTACACCACTTAGAAAAATTATAGAAAATAAATCACAGAACTCATTGGTTATAACATTTCCAGGTCATGGCGGCCATCTTGCGTTGGTGCCACTTGCGGAAGTACCAGAATGAATAGGGTTGAATGGAATCATGTGATCTTGTTTCCTTTCTAGCTCTTATACGGTTCAGTGTTGCAGGTTCTCTCCTCGAAGCTCAACGTTTCTAACCGCACTGTGCCGGTGGGCAGTGGCAGTAGCAGCAGCTGTGGAGAGTGAAAGGAGACTTGTGTGTGTAATTTTGGTCCTGACTGTGGAGAGTAAGTGGAGAGTAGGGACTGGTGTGTGTGCACAGTGTGTTTACTGAATTAAATAGGACAGCAAGTTACATAAGCCCCTTCCCCTCCTCTTTCCTACCACAACACGCCTGCATAACTGCCTCATCTCTCTTCCCTCTCTCCCTCTCCTTCCCTCTTGCCTTCGTTCTCATTCTTTCTATCCTCTCTGCCTTTCGCATTCTATCAATCTTTCCCTTTTACTTTTTTCCCTTCTCTTTCCCTCTCTCTGCCTTTTACACTTGAGTTCTCCTTCTCTCCTGCGAACCTCCTCCCTCCCTCTCCCTCCTATTTTCTCTCCCTTTCCTCCTCCCTCTCTACATACCCCCTCCTTCCTCCTCTCTTTCTCTTGCTCTCTCTCCATCTCTCCACCCCCCCCCCCCCCCTCCCTCAGGCCCTGGCCCCTCCCTGGCTGGTAGGCCTCTTTTCTAGGTCAAGCTCACTCTGCTGTCTGTTCTAATCTGCCCAGCTCTCTCTGATTAAATCCCAAACTATACCATCGAGAGGGAGAAGGAGGGAGACATAGACCGAGATGGAAGGGAGGAGGGAGAGGAAAATGGAGAAAGATAGAGGGAGAGCAACAGAGAGGGGGGGTGAAAAGAGGGGAACAGCTACTGTGCAATAGAGAGGAAAACAGGAGGGAAAGACGGGGAGAAAAATACAGATAGATGAAGAGATGGGGATGGAGATGATGGGAGGAAGAGAGATGGAGAGAGAGGACACAAGCAGTCGCTGATTGTCCCGTCTCCAGACCCAGCACTATCCTTTCCCTCCCCCTCCTCTCCTGACCGTTTCACCTCCTCCCCCTCCCCCTCCTCTCCTGACCGTTTCACCTCCTCCCCCTCCCCCTCCTCTCCTGTTTTCTCCCGGTTTGGAAGGCCCACTCTGTGAGCATTCCTGCTCACTGCTGCAGCCCCCTCTGTCAGACTGGGGGAACGCAGACGAGCGTGCCTCTGCTCTGAAACGCAGACGAGCGTGCCTCTGCTCCGAAACGCAGACGAGCGTGCCTCTGCTCCGAAACGCAGACGAGCGTGCCTCTGCTCTGAAACGCAGACGAGCGTGCGCAGACGAGCGTGCCTCTGCTCTGAAACGCAGACGGGCGTACGCAAACGAGCGTGCCTCTGCTCTGAAACGCAGACGAGCGTGTCTCTGCTTCTTTCCGCTCTGTGCTTAATTCCACGCAGACTTCACGCGCAGTCCGTGCAGGGAGACCGTGTGACCCCTAACTGACCAGAGGGGTTACTGGTGCGTGATGATTCACAGACTTCCCGCTGACGGAGAACCCGGCCTCCCTGGTTGGTGCCATAGCTAATTACGTGTGGCCGTGTGCGGCTGCTGGCCATAGCCGGCACGGGCACTGTCCTGATCTCATACCGGATCACGGGGCTCGTCCACACACTTGAACAGCTCCTAGACAGCATAAGCTGCCCTACTGAAATTTTACTTTCAGTAGTACATTTTATTTGCCTTTCACATGCTTTATCCAATGTATGATCTGATGTATGACAGAGAGAGAGAGAGATCAATAATTCTGGAAGGGCCCATTGGCAGTGAATATGTGACCACATGCAGCAGAACAGACTCACAGAAAACTAATCCTGTGCGGCATCGAACGGTCTCAAAATGTACAAATAGTTATACGCAGATTATCTATTAGAGCACACATTTTCATACAGTTTTTAGTTATCAGTTTAACTTACTCCCTACATTCTGTTATTACAGTTTACGCTTTTTGGTATGACTGTGTGTTTAACGGTATAGCGAATTTCAGTTTTGGCATGTTTTGTGGATGCTTTGGTTATCCTTCCAATAAAGCACCATGCAATTTAATAGAGAGGGATTGAGAGGGAGAGAGAGGACTGAGAGGGATGGTTTGATGCACACTCTCTTCGCACACTCTGCTCTCTGTACTCCAGTGAACACTGTTTGGTGGAGGGTTCTGGGACAGCACTGGTGATTGGCTGGGCCCCATAAGGCATTTTGTGGTACAGCAGAGGGTTCTGGGACAATGGGCAGTTTTGGTTCTGGGTTTAAAACCCACTGTTTTCTCATTCAATTTTCAGAGAGCTGAGCTCTTTAGGTAGAATAGAGAGGGCCACAACTACACAACAAAATATATAGTGCCATATATTGAAAAATGTACTGGAATAGTTGAGTACATTTGTGTATAATGTGCTTCTCCAAATTTATTTTACAGTACTTGCAAGCATATTGTCATTTTTGCTTAATAACACATTGTTTCTTTCTACCTCAGTCCCACGTCTCAGTGAATGAGTTCACACAACATCCATGCTTTCAACAAGGAGATCTTTCACAGGTAACTGTATTCCCTTATGCAGCTGCTGTAAAAAAAAATTTTAATTGAAAATTTTGTTTTTTCTGTTTTGTTGATTGAATTAAGATGGGCTTGAGATTTTTTTTAAAGTTTGGAGCAAATGTTCATTAAGATGAATTATAACAACTAAATGACTCCTATCTTACTTTTCCACTCTGCATCTTCCCTTTGGCAGTCATTTTTGTTTGCTTCAATCGCTAACGTTAGTCTGCGGGCTAAAATTAGCAAATGAAGCTAATTATGAATTAAACATTCCCTCGGGTAAAGATTAATTCTTACTTGTCCATCTCTGGAAGAAAAACTATTATTCATTAAGCTGTATCATTTTTCCAATGTGTTGGACTGTGTTTTCGAATGTGCTCCCTGCTGATTTTGTTTGTTTCACTATTTTTTCAAAAAAGCCTTTTTTTTGTGTCCTCTTGCATTATCTTCCAACTGTTTTCAACTGCTTGTTACGTCTGGTCGTCATCGTAAATGTTCTCAACAGACCAACTTAATAAAGGGAATAAAAATGATTTTTTTTGCTCTAGTGGATGGACAAACACAAATTCATACCGCCCAAGAACACACCAAAGCACAATTCAATATCGCCCCATAAAAAAAGAAAATGAGAAATGTATGGCTAAAAGTCTACACCGGTGAAATAAAATACGGAATCAGGAATGAGAAATTTGTGCCTTGGTCCCAGAAGGCACGGAGGAGGAGACACAAATGGAACAACTTTGTTAAATCCTGCCCCTCTCTAAAACGAGTCCTATTTGCTTTCATTATCTCCCCACCCTCCCCCAACCGCGCCCCAGCCTCCCTCTCTCTGCGGCCTGTGATTTGTCCGGTAAATGTGTAGTGCTGTGTTAAACCGTTCGCTGGGCTCCCAGACAGACGAAACGCCCGGAGGTTCTGCCGGCTTTTGTCTGCTTGGCTCTTTCCCTGAGCAGTGCGGTGCAGAGCAGGACGCTCTGGGCCCAACAGCACCACCCACTGGCCAAGCGCTGGAAGTGCGGGGCGGAGGATTCGTGGCTGAGGGCGCGGGGTCAGCCTCGGTCTACCACGCCAGACTCCCCGGGGTCCCCCACGGCCAGCTGAGGGTGTCCTCAAACAGAATCTACCAAGAACCCCCCACCCCCACTCCCCATGCTCTGAGCTGCCAGGGATCCTGAAACCATGACATCAGACATTTATCATTAATTATTCATGAGCTCCCTACATGTTACCAACTGCGCTTTGGGCTGCACTGGTTTTTTCTCTTTTTTTTAAAGCTAGCCTAGAGAGTCCATCTGATGGCAGGCTGGTGGAGGGGATGGATGCTTAGCCTTGGGGATATATATGTATACATATCGCCAGCAGTTATGTTGACTAAAAACATCGTAACCCCATCAATTTTCCATCAAGCCATTGTTGACTTGGCACCATGAACGGTCGCCCTCTGGGGGGTCCTGGTGTGAGTGCTAATGACTGTGCAGTCTGGCGATATGTCAGTCAAACATGATCCACTGCCGCGAGGTGTTCAATCTTATCCAGACAGGGCCATGGCTTCGTTCAAACCCAGCGCTGCCACACCTGATTCCGCTAATCGCCCAATCAGCGTCTCCATCGAGGACTTCAGATTAGTTGATTAGCAGAATCAACTGTTTTAACGCTGCGATGGAACAAAAGCACCCATGCCATACTAGTTCAGCGATGCAGTACATTGTATGAGCTACACAGCACATTTCGGGGGGGCAGGGGTGGAGGATGAGAGGTGGGTATGGAAGGGAGGGGTGCCCAGATCGGGTGCCCCCAGTAGCTGCTGCCCCAGCTGGCTCCCCTCAGCCCATGGATGTCGGGCTCCCCCTGTCAAAGGGCAGTGAAAATATGCGCTGTAACTCATTTATATGCGTACAAATAATGTATGTATATGTGGAGAATATATTTGAATATATAGATGTACTCCCAAATATATTTTAAATATATTTTTCTGTTTTTGCTTAATAATGCATTCTGCTGGTTAGATAAGTGAATTCCACTGAGACTAAAGTGACAATAGTTGGTATATTTTGCTATGCACACTGTCATTTGTTTCATATTTGCTTTGTTTATTTCATTTTGAAACATGAAAGAATGATTGGGTCTGGTGAAACATCGCTATCTCTCTCTCTCTTTCTCTATCTCTCTCTCATTCATTCTCTCTCTCTGTCTCTCACTCATACCCATTCAGGAATCTGAAATGCTTTCTCTGTGACAAGGTATGGCCCCTGTCTCTTCGCTTGTCCACAACCTGAGTCCCAGGGTTTCTGGAAGGACACCAGGGAGGTCAAAGTTCAGGGGTCGGAGGCTGTAGGGCTGCATTCCAACTAAAACATTGTTCTCTTCGCAAAACCAGCATAGCTTAAACATGCCTCATTGTTTTTCTTTCAATTTGATGTATTGCCATGACAAACACACTGTATGTCTGCATTGCCAAAGCATACAGTCAGAGAGGAGAAGTACAGTGTAATAGTCCCATAGCACAGTAACACCGTGGATAACTCCGACGTCCAGGTGCTTCGGTTCCTCAGTCATTGTGCAAGTGTCGCTGCTCCTCGTTTCTACGTTCCTCTTTGTGATGTGTCTCTCCATGAGTGTTAAATGCTTTGACAGAACATCAGGATTCTGTGAGAAAAGTGATTACGCAGAAGAGTCAAACACATTATATGATTTATAAAATCATTATAATAACCACAATCATTTTTATATGTAGGGTTAGGATCATATGTGTAGTCCCAGACTTTATAATGATTGTACAGTTGAGCATTCTGGGTGAATTTGGCAGGGGTGTGGCATCTGTCTCTTCTCACTCTGTGAGGAATGAAAGGAGGGTAAGAGTGAGCTCCTCTCTCGCACGCACCGCGGCCTGTGTGTGTGTATTGATCCGGCTAAAGGCAGCCCTGGTCCTGAGAGAGATGGGGGTGGAGAGAGGGAGGGAAAGAGGGGGAAGAGGGAGGTTGAACATGAAAGACAAAGAAGAGAGAGGGAGGGAAAGAGAAGAGGAGGGAGAAGCAGGGGGAAATGGAGAGAAGGAGGTTGGAGGGAGAGAAAGGAGGAAAGAGAGAGGGAGAGAGGGAGGGAGTACTGCAGCTATTTGAGCTAAAGGCAAGCTGGTAGCGTCCAGCGCGTATCGGACAGCAGTGCAGCTGGAGCTTAGCTCTGAAATTAGTTATTGATCCTCCCTTCCAGGCTCTGGGGCTACAAACCCCTTCAGCTGATTCCTGCTCTTTTTCATTTGTTCCCTCTCTCCCCTTCCCTCCCTCCCTCCCTCCCTCCCTTTCTCTCGTGCATCTTTTTCCGTCACTCCTGTTCTCTTTTTCATTTGTGCTGTCTGTTCTTTTTTTCCTTCTCCCTTACGACATGTTTTCTCTTCTCTCTCTCCTTTTCCTCTTGTCTCCTTCTCCTTGATGTTTATATCGCTGCTGTTCTTCCTTTTATTTGTGCATTCTCTGTTCTCTTTTTCTCTCTTTGACCACACACTCTTTGTTTTTCTTTTTTGCTTTTTCTCTCTCTCCCTCCACCTATCAGTATCCCTCTTTATTCCTAGGTCCCTCATTCCCTCATCTCGCCTTTCCCCTTTTCCATTTCACTCTTTTTCTCTCATTGTTTCTCTCTTCCTCCGTTCTCTCTCTTTTGCTTCCCATTTTCACATTTCTTGCAGCCTCCTACAGACAGCATTGTGTATGAGAGAGAGAAGATGAAATGTCGTGGAGATAGAGCGTAAAGGTGGTGTAGGATCAGCAGTACTATGGTGGAGATAGAGCGTAAAGGTGGTGTAGGATCAGCAGTACTATGGTGGAGATAGAGCGTAAAGGTGGTGTAGGATCAGCAGTACTGTGGTGGAGATGGTGTAGGATCAGCAGTACTGTGGTGGAGAGAGCGTAAAGGTGGTGTAGGATCAGCAGTACTGTGGTGGAGATAGAGCGTAAAGGTGGTGTAGGATCAGCAGTACTGTGGTGGAGATAGAGCGTAAAGGTGGTGTAAGATCAGCAGTACTGTGGTGGAGATAGAGCGTAAAGGTGGTGTATGGTGTAGGATCAGCAGTACTGTGGTGGAGATAGAGCATAAAGGTGGTGTAGTATCAGCAGTACTGTGGTGGAGATAGAGCATAAAGGTGGTGTAGGATCAGCAGTACTGTGGTGGAGATGGTGTAGGATCAGTAGTACTGTGGGGAGATAGTTTGTAAAGGTGGTGTAGGATCAGCAGTACTGTGGTGGAGATAGTTAGTAAAGGTGGTGTTGGATCAGCAGTACTGTGGTGGAGATAGTTAGTAAAGGTGGTGTTGGATCAGCAGTACTGTGGTGGAGATAGAGCGTAAAGGTGGTGTAGGATCAGCAGTACTGTGGTGGAGATAGAGCGTAAAGGTGGTGTAGGATCAGCAGTACTGTGGTGGAGATGGTGTAGGATCAGCAGTGCTGTGGTGGAGATAGAGCGTAAAGGTGGTGTAGGATCAGCAGTACTGTGGTGGAGATAGTTTGTAAAGGTGGTGTAGGATCAGCAGTACTGTGGTGGAGATAGTTTGTAAAGGTGGTGTAGGATCATCAGTACTGTGGTGGAGATAGAGTGTAAAGGTGGTGTAGGATCAGCAGTACTGTGGTGGAGATGGTGTAGGATCAGCAGTGCTGTGGTGGAGATAGAGCGTAAAGGTGGTGTAGGATCAGCAGTACTGTGGTGGAGATAGTTTGTAAAGGTGGTGTAGGATCAGCAGTACTGTGGTGGAGATAGTTTGTAAAGGTGGTGTAGGATCATCAGTACTGTGGTGGAGATAGTTTGTAAAGGTGGTGTAGGATTTGCAGTACACCCAACCCAACAGGCCATGCAGTACTACTCAGGAGAGGAGAGCCAGCGGCTATTTCAGGGGGGCGACATAGCTCAGGAGGTAAGAGCGGTTGTCTGGCAGTCAGAGGGTTGCCGGTTTGATCCCCCGCCCTGGGCGTGTCGAAGTGTCCCTGAGCAAGACACCTAACCCCTGATTGCTCCCAACAAGATGATTGGTACCTTGCATGGCAGCCTTTCACTGTTGGTGTGTGAGTGTGAGTGTGTGTGTGAATGGGTGAATGAGAGGCATCAATTGTAAAGCGCTTTGGATAAAAGCGCTATATAAATGCAGTCCATTTACCATTCATTTCACAGCTGTGACACACTGTTTGCTAATAATGTAGCAAATGTTTGAACCTATGATCAGGGCTTGTGAGCAGGGCTTTGCTCTCTTTCCCTAATGGTGACCAGACACAATACAGGAACACCTATGACTTTGCTTGCTGCTGCTGCGTTTAAGGTAGATCAAAATCCTGTTCCAGCAATGCATTTTTAAGGCCTAATAGCAGAGGCCCTTTATCAAAAGATGTCCAGGTCAGACCAGTGGGCAATGAACAGCTCCTCCCAGCCTGATTAACTATAACGGACCAGCTGCCCGATCAGCCAGAGGCAGCGTCGCGGCGTTTCCCCAGTAACCGGGGTTGCACGGCAACACTGCCGTAAGGTGCTGCAGTAATGTTTGGAGAGGTTGGGCTGAAACAGTAAACTGAACGCAGTTACGTCCTCTGGGACTGTGCGGTATGGCACTTCGTTTAGAGGCATAGAGAGTAGTTAAGGAGGTAGTATTTCAGAACGATTAAGTAAGTGTGTTGACGCGAATGGACTATTAATAATTGGTCTTTGGAATTATTGATTGAAAAATGGGTACTCTGACTCCTGAAAGTGAGATGTGCTGTTGAGCCATGAACTGTCACCGGGAACCAATCAGATAATCACATTCCGAGAATCTAGGGCCTGACTTGTGGTCTTATGCACTGATTGGCTCCTTTACATAATGGGGGTGGGGCTTGGAACCCTACCATTGAACACTGCAGGGCGGTCTCTATGACTGGTCTCTATGACTGAATTTTTTATTTTTTTTAAAATTCTCTCCAATTTTGAAGGCCATTTGTTCTCATAAGTCAGATTCATCCCTGCAACCTTCTCTGTCACTGACAGCCGCTACTTCCTTTTCACTCAACAGTAAACCGGATTCACACAGATATTGAGTAAGAGGACACTTCCTGTGGACCTTCTGCAGGGAACGCCTGATTGACCAGGGGGCGTCACTGGCGTGCAATGAAATCTCTTATTAAAATCATTCCCTCCCCAAGGGGTGCTACAGCCGCTAATGCACTGGCTTGCAGGGCTGCTGCCACTGTCTGAACAGAATGAGCCATCCTGCAGCCCTCTCCAACAATTAAAACATTATACCACTGAAGGCCACCAGGTGCCACTATGCAACAGGTGACTAAACCATAGTTCTTATGTAAGCTCAGAGTGGAGACCTTCCTTGTTCGAATTCTCCTTATTTTTCCCTCTTAAATAGAAAGTTGAGCTGGAATTTTTTCTTATATTTATTATTACAAACTTGCAGGTAAGTGCCAGTGCTTTTACCCAGTTTGGTTACAGGAGAAAATAAAGCAGAAATGTTCATAGCTATCTGTAAGGGCCAAAATGGCCTCTTGAGAACTTGACATTTTTGTTCCTTTGGTAAGCTTGAACATACAGTACAAAAAAGCGCAGAGACGAGTTTAAACAAGCACAAACTGTCCAAATAAGGCCAAGGGATTTTAAAAAAGAACTTTCAGAGAGAAACATTTCCTTGAACAACATCATGAGTCACATACTGACTGCTCCAGCCAGTTCCTGGTTTCAACAGTATCTGCTTGCAGCAGTAAAGTATTAACAGACAAAACTAGCACAGCGGGAATCAGCAGAATCGTAGTATGAAAAACATGGGAAGTTAACCTTGGTTTCTGAATGTTTTGTACAACGTGTGTGTGTGTGTGTCCGTCCGCCCGCCCGCCCGCGTGTGTGTGTGTGTCCACCCGCGTGTGTGTGTGTGTGTGTGTGTGTGTGTGTGTGAGTGATTGCAAGGTGTGTGTGCCTTTGTGTGGGCGTGCGTGAGTGTACATATGATGTGAGTAAGTAAGAATGTACGTGTGTGTGTGTGTGTGTGTGTGTGTACGTGCGCGTGAGTGTGTATTATCCGGAACTCCTCCCAAACAGAAACTAATTTGGGCTGTAATTCTTAGCTGCCTCTGAGTCACCCTGCTCTCTCAGCTCTGTTGAAAAACTGAACCTGGCTGTTTTCAGACACACTCACAAAACACACACACACACACACACACACACACTCACCCGCACACAATCATGTACTTACAAACTGAAATTCAAACACGCGTACACACACACGGAGAGCCAGTAAAATGTCAACACGAGACACGAGAGAGAGAGAGAGAGCAGAGATAGACGAGACACGGACAGCATAGTTGTTTACCTCTGTTAGCTGTGTCACTCTGGAGAGATTAGCCTCTCTGTGTAGCATTCTGTTCTGAAGAAAAAAACAGATAAAATGTGCAGGGAGGGAGGGAGGGAAGGAGAGAGAGAGAGAGAGAGGGAAGGGGGCCTGGTGTCTGTGGAACATTCGTAATTACACGCGCATGTGGCCTGGACAGGAGGCCTTAACGTGGAAATGGCTCTCTCTCCCGCGCGCGCGCACCGAACATTTCACAGCTACCTGCACTCCAGTGCACAGTTCCCTTTAACGTCCAGACCTCGGAGGAGGACTCACTCCGTTACCCATGGTTCCCTTCTCCGCTTTAGTGACCCTCTTTATCTGGTGCGGAGGCCTCAGAATTCATCCTCTGAGCCGAGGTGGGGGGGGGAATAACGCAAATGAGGGACCTGTTTTGCAAAACAATAGGATACCAAAAAAAAAAAAAAAATGTAAAAACGCTGTCCGGACGACTCCATGTTCCACGGATAGCCGTAGACTGGAGAACGGCAAGTAAACACGTTCTTTCTCTTTCTTCGAAAACGAAAGTTCGTAAGATTGGAGATGGGAGCTCCGCGTCAGCCCCGCCCACCCCCCACCCTGCTCCGCACCGCAGCATAATCACTTTTTACGAGTCCTTCTCTTCCTGGAAGCGGCTAGTGGCGCTCTGGCCGTGACTCGGCGGGTTGATTGGCTCACACGCATTCCGCCCCTCGCCTTACTCATCAGAAATGACCGTCTCCTCGCCCTGCGTTCCCCGGGTGACCCCCGGCTCCACAGCCAGGCCCTGCGCAACAAAGGGATGCATTCTAGAGCCAGACAGGAAGTTGCTCCCGGCCCCCCCCCCCCAAACCACCCCAGACCCCCCCACCCTTTCATTCCCAGGCCCCCCTACCCCCCACTCATTCGGCTCCCACTAGGATCCTGTTTGTGTTTTGCTCTCACAGGGTTTGGTGGGAGTGGAGGGAGGGAAGGAGGGTGTGTGTGTGTATGTGTGTGTGTGTGTGTGTGTGTGTGTGTGTGCATGTGTGTGTGCGTATGCATGCTTGTGTGTGTGAGTGTGCATGCGTGTGTGTGCACGTTTGTGAGTGTGAATGTGTGTGTGTGTGAATGTGTGTGTGTGCGCATGCATGTGTGTGTGTGCATGTTTGTGAGTGTAAAAGTTTGTGTGTGTGTGTGTGTGTGTTGAAGGAACAAAGCAGAAATTTAAATAGCACCCACCCCCTGCTCCTCCAGTCCTCTCTCTCTCTCTCTCTCTCTCTCTCGGGATGCGTATGTGGGTGGGAGGGGAACCCCCTCTTCAGTGGGCTTTGTGAGATAAGATCCTCTGCTCAAGAAGAGAGTGCATCCACAACCTGGGGGGTGGGGTGTGTGTGTGGGGTGGGGGTGGGGGGGGGTTGTGTGTGTGTGAGGGGGGGTTGGGGGGGGGGGCGGGACAGCAGGCAGGGGCGGTTAGTGTTTACACTGGAACACTAGGGGAGGTCCACAACAGAGATGAGCGCATTTATTTATTGAAGTGTCTTCATGGCAAACAGCTGAGCATCACTCCCCAAAACAGTGGGTTTCAGTGAGAAAACACAGACACACACACACACACACAGACACACACACACGCACACACACACACACACACACACACACACGCACACAAGATAATGCCCCAAACAGTTTCCAGCAGTTACAGAATGGCTCTCTCTTTCTCTCAAAATAAAATATAACCCCCCCCCCCTTCCCCCACCACCACTTTGTAGACAAGAACCAAAAAATAAGATAAGAGGATGTAAAATAGTGTGCGGTAAATGTGAAATGTTAAAAGTGAACCCTCGCTTTCTGATTTTACTGAAGATCAACACTTTTGTGAGTCTCCTGCTCTTCCTTCCTGATTAGCCTCGGCTGTAATCATGTTCCCTGCGCATTTAAGGCCGTCTGAATGGATCTGAAACGGAATCCTGTGTGCAGGAGCCAAGCTTGCGTTTAGAAGGTTGCGGCATCCATTCCAGAATTGTGGCATTTCAGCACGGGTCCAAACCTGCTCTGTAGATGGCTGTACACGGTTATATCAATGAATGATGTCTAATAAAATGTAATAACTGACAGCATCTATAATGTTTTAAGCATTATGTTACCCTGTTTGGCTAAGCATCTAAGCACTGCTTTTTTAATCCTCTCATGTATGCACATTAAAAAAATACTCCATAATGCGCTAAATATTAAATACTGTGATTGTACAGAACATTTTTTATTAGTATTGTTCTCAACTTAGGGTGTTTTCTGAAGAGGGGTGGTGGCTGTTCTTTCATATACATTAATGGACAATAATCATATTTTATCCCCAAAACTACATCCCCTTTCATAAGATGTTTTAAATCTGTTTGCTTACCAGCCACCTGCATCCACAGTGGCTTACAAAGCTAACATTTATATAAACTATTCACCAATGCGGCTGAATGTTTTACTGGAGCAATTCAGGTTAAGTATCTTGTTCCTGGGGGTAATGGCTGTACCCCACCTGGGATTTGATCCTGCAATCTCTTGAGTCACAAGCCCCGCCCCCTCCCCCGACACTTTGCTGCCACCCGATGCAAAGAAATGACAGAGGTCTCAAGTGACCAGTCCTTTTATCCTGGGTAAACTAGTTCCACTGATACCTTTGCCCAGGCCAGGCCCTGTCTGTCCCAGGTCATCCGCTGATATTATAGTCTGTGTGGCCTGACAAGGTTGAGCAGAAGTAGACGTGTTTATTGTGGGGGATACGGAGTCATCAATCGGGAAGCCTTGTATTGCAGTGGCTCTCAAAATTGGTCCTGGGGGATCCCTGTGTATGCTGATCGTTTGTTCATACCACAATCACAATCACAATCCCAGAATTTAACTATCTGTTTCTTTAATGTAATTAGACACTTTTCATGTTTTGAGAAATTATTTACCCTGTTAGGCCACATTATGTCAGAAGTGCCATGAAGAATAAGACTTTTTAACTGATCAAATTAAAGAAGGTGAATCAATAGGCTCCTAATTGGTGAAAGTGTCGACACCTGGCCACAGAATGTGACCATGCGGTAGATAATGAAGAATTCAAAGACAAAGCAAATTATAGTGAGTAAAACCTGCATTGTATTAGTAAGTTTTAGGAAGAAATCTTGAAATAACTTAAACACGTGTGCTGAACTACATTATTTGAGCAGGGATTCTCCAGGACTGAGTTTGAAAACCACTGTTATACAGCACAGACCTTCCATTGCTATTCAGTGAAGACAAGATGGGTTTTTTTTCCTTTTTTAAAGAATTTGGTTGCATTAATCTAATGTTTGAAACAGGAACCTGACTGGATGGCTGCTGATATTGCTGTTCATTATGGCAGTGTAACAGCGTCATTTTCCTGACAGTCGGGGAACAGAGTGCTGCAGTGCTACAGTAGCTGCACACGCTCAAGCAGAAGTGAATTTCTGCTGGTTTAAGTGGTGTTTCAGTATGAAGAACACCCCTCTGGAGTGTACACTAGGGCTGGTGGGCTGATTTTAAAAATCCAGACCAGAGTGACGTAACATGTCTGCCAAAGAAGCTCAAACCAAGCCAGTGCCCTTAACGCGTTCCCTTTGGGAAAAGCCAAAAAAAAAAAACGAAAAGAGACAGCCAGCTGGCTTCTGACCACAAACAAATTGCCAAGGAAGCACAGATATGCATGTCTGTTCCGGAACATTCCGCTATTTTTATTTTTTTTTTACCTCTCAGGACTCAAACTGTATGTTTGTATTAAATTGACACTTTTTTTTTCTTCAAAAAAACGTCCAAAAAAAGGGGGAAGAGAGAAGAAATTGGCAGATGGCTTTTCGGAGCCTACACGTCAGTGCAGAACGGGCGGCGGTTTGGCGGGTTTGGGCTGGGAGAGGCGACGCCAACGCCAGCGGCACGGAGCGGACCGCGAGCTGGCGACTCACGGCGCAGTCCCGCGTTGGACGGCGGCCAGGAAACGTTCTCACGCAATCAAGGGAACGTCCTTCATTACAGCGTCGAGTCCGCTAATTACCCGACGCGCGTCCCGTCCGTTTCCCCCGAACGGGTCCGTTTAGGCAAGGGGAGTCTTAAAAAAGGGAAGCCGTTGCCATTGACACCTGCGCTCAAAGCAGCCAATTAGCGTGAGGTTTGATTGCTCGCGCAGCTTAAGTGTAATTAATCAGAACTCCAGCGCGGCAGAACTAATCAATAAAGTTTGAAATGCCGGGGAGAGCTGAGCAGGGATGTGATCTAGACGGTGTGCGGCACGCAAGCCTGGCAGTCAGTTCCGTTTCAGTTCAGTCAACCCAGGAAATTCAGTCCATGAATTGGAAATAATCCTCATCATTTTCTATGAGGATTTTTTTTTTTCAATGAATACAGTTGAATTTCAATTCACCTGAATTCACCTTCTGAATTGAAATGGTTTTGCCCCCCCCAAGTCCTTGTAGACTAATCCATTCATCTGCCTCCCTTTGCCAAAGTCCAGATGAGTCATGGAAATGTTCTTATTTATTTCTGTGGCAGGAGTGTGCGAACACAAGCCCACCTGTCTAAACCCTCTCCGGGAGACACGGTCAGGGGGTACTGACCTTGATCAGGTCTTCATACCAGTCCACGGGTGTTGAGTGGGGAGGGGGCAAAGGGTCATGACCCTTCGATAATTACACTGGGGGGGCGCTTCCTCCTGGATATTCTCGACTGTTTTTGGTGAAATATGTACTTATTTATGTGGATGTAATGCTGAATAGCTTATGGACGGTGATGGTAAATCACTGTCACATATATGAGAGCACCCAATTATAGCTATCTGTGCCTGTCAACACTGTCTTAGATCAAATCTGGCTGGCCTAACGTAAGTCTAAACACATTCGTCGACTTAAGTGAATCCAGAATGAACAGACATTCACCATTTTTGAGGTAGGCGAGCACTTTTTTTATGAACTTCCAGATTTCTTGCCGCAAGCTAGCTAATTACTTGCAAATGTATGGTCAGTGAGGGAAAAAAGCCTGTGTTGCCTAACAGTGTTTAAAACCACCATCATTAGCTGCTAACTGTTTTGTGTTTTATTTGTGTAATTCATATCCTGTTTGCATTCTGGAATGAATGTCTTGTATTATGGGTTAATGGCATGTTTAGCTATGGTTAGCACAGATATGAGTCTGTTGTGTTGGGTTTGTTTGTTAGCTAGCTAGCTATCTACTTTGTAAGCAAGGGTAGGCTGCTTCATTCAATGCAGTTCTCTGGTAATCCAGTCAGTGAATCGGCTGTCGCAGCAGAAGCAGCTCTCACTCCGGTTTTATGATGAAAAAATGCCACGTACACAGCAATTCATGTAACTGTAAAAATGATTTGTTGATCCCTGCCTGTTTTGATGCCAAATCGAGGCCTGTGTAATCAGTCCAAAGGCTGCACCCGCATCAGATCACCTGGATCAATTACATAGCTTAAATACTTTATCTGTTTATTTTCTGGCAAAATCAGTAAGGCACTCCTACAGATCCCTGAAAATTTTCAGTGAAACAGTTACTAACCAAAATGTACAGTCATGTGAAAAGAGTTTTGTTCTGAATTGAAGAATATATATGTTTTTGTGAAATTGTGTGTATAAAATATGCTAGAATCATGTTGGTGTCTAAGGGATATTTGTAAAGTGTTTAAAATATTTGGCTGGTGAGTGTGCGTGCGTGTGTGCATGCGTCACGAGCCACGCACTGGAACCCGTGTGTAAGCAGGATGGGCTACCTTGTGACAGGGTCCGTGTCCCACAAGGCCCCGGGGTCACAGGCAAGGCTACAGACGTGTAAACGCAGAACACAAAGAGAGCACGGCGCTCGTCAGAGCCCTCCGGCACATGATAGACGGCTATTTTCGGGGTCCTGCAGGCTGCCCCCCCCAGCCCTTTGTTTGGCCTCCAGGACGTGCAGACTTCAAAAGCGGCACAAACAAAACCGCGAAACCGTGCCAACAGGACCGCTACCGCCACCTCCGCCTCCCCGGAGTCGCGCCGTCTCCCGGCAACCGGGAGGAAGTGCGTCAGCCGCAGCGACAGGCAGCGCAAGTGCGCAAACGTGGGACAGAGAGCAGCCTCAGCTGGGACGGTGACCGTCTTCGCCCTTGAACCCCGGGGACAGGGCGGAGTCTGCGAAAGCCTCTACCCACCACACGCACCTTTAACTCTCACCCCGCCCCCTCCCCATTCCATGAGAGAGGAAACAACACGGAAAAGATCCCACAATTCCACGGGAGTGTGTGTCTGGTTCTAGCGACTGGACGGTAGATATTCAAGGGAAAGAACACGAGAGGGCGAAACACAAACACTAACAGGATCTGACCGAAAGCAGTTGAGACTATCATTATCCCTTAGCCACTCATCCTGTGAGCCTGATGATATGGCGGCTGTGGCAGATGCACTTTCCCTGTTATTCTCCTGGCCCCACAGTGTGCCTGCACATAAGCAGGAGGTATAATCTGCGTGGGCCTAGATAACTGGAGAGGCGCATCCAGTACAAAGCGTAGTGTGTGGGGCAGTGGTGCGCCTAAAACCCTCCCTCAGCAGTTGCTCTGTCCTGGAGACGGTGTGAGCACGCTCAGTAGGCTTCTAAATGGACACAGCGGGTCTTCCTCAGAAGTCAGTTCTTTATGCCCTGCCAAAACAGGTGTTAAGTTGCAGTATTTGAAAATGAAACTGAAGAAAAGAATTCGGTCTGCAGTGGATGGAGGCGCAGCGCTCACGGTCTAATAGCGTGTGCCAAATCGGGTGTTTTAGCAGCGTAGGCATAAATAAATATTTCCTGCACAATCCCTTGCATTCCCTACCCACAATGATTCCCTAGCTCGTCACTGAACGCCCTGTTCTTTTTCCTAGTTCCCAGTTTATATAAAAATAAAAGGTAAATAAATAAAGAAATATATAATCAGTAGGTGTGCTTATATGCTTATAACATTTTAATAACATTTTAGAAGTTTAACTCGGTCTGTGTGTTACGATGGCATGTAAACTGGGTGGACTGAAAAGGGCGAGACTCCCTGTGTGCCAGTGGCACGCTGGCGCTCAGGTGACAGGTGACAGGTGTGTGTGTTACAGTATGCAAGCACTCCGCCAGCTCACATAACTAACGGGCATGGAGTACATTGCAGATCGGGATTATGGCATTCCAATGTGTGGAGCTGTGGCTGTGTGTGTGTGTGTGTGCTTGTGTGTGTGTGTGTGTGTGTGTTTGCGTGCGTGTGTGTGTTTGTGCACGTGTGTGTGTGTGTGTGGGTGTCAGATTTGCTGTGTGTATGGTGAATGTGAGGGCTGGTCAGTATGAAAGCCATTATGGGATCTTTGAAACAGGGTGTGTGAGAGAAAGGCAAAGTGATGTTTAAAACTTTCAAAGCAATATTTTAAGTAATCTTACTCTATATATATTTTCATCACAAAAAAATAAACAACCAAGTCCAAGACAACAAAATTAAGCATTCAAAAAGCCACTCAGCATGCTTGAATTCTTCATTCTTCCTTCTGCATTCTGCTCCAGAGAAAGAGAAAGAGCTGTTATTCACACATGGCCGTATGTGCCTCTCCCAGAAAACAAATGTTCCCCTTTATTTCTCTAAAAAAGAAAAAAATAGAAATCATGACTCTCTCTCTCTCTCTCTCTCTCTCGCTCTCTTGCACGCATTGCAAGCTTGGCTGCAGCGTTTCCCTCTCCTCCACCTCACCTCTGCTCTCCTCCCTCCCTCTCTCTCTCTCTCCCTCACTCTCTCTCTCTGTTTGCAGATTAAATGGGCAGGCTGCCAAATTTTCATACTTCCTGGCAGCAAAAGGGCCAGCCAACTTCCTGGAGAGGAGGGGCCTAGCAAAAGGTTACATTTACACAATGTGCCTATGGAAAAACACAGCGAAAGAGAGAGAGAGACAGAGAGGGGAGGGAGGGAGGGAGGGACGGAGAGAGAAACAGCAGAGCTGGTGAAAGAGAAGGGGGGAGGGAGAGAGGACAGAGCGGGTAAGCTAAACGGCTCCACCGTTCTGCTGCACCAGGGTAATGGAAAAAACCCTCCAGGGGAATTTTCAGTGAGCGAGAGTATCGAGTTACGCTCTATCATTACAATGCTGTCTTAGCTCCCCCTCCTCCTCCTCCTTCTCCCTCCCTCCCTCCCTCCCTTCTCCCTCTCTTTTTTTACTCTCTTCATCTCCTCCCTCCCTCCCTTCTTTCTCCCGTTCTCCTCTCCTTTCTCTCCCTTACCCTCCTCTCCTCATCTTCTCTCACCACTTCTCACTCCTTCACTCCTCTCTTGCACACTGTTCTTCTCTCTCTTGCACTCCTCTCTCTACCTCTCATCCCTCCCTCTCTTTCCCTCTCCTCTCAGCTCTCTCTCTCTGTGTGAGTTCAGGCGGGTTTTAGGAGGCTCACTGTGGGACAGGCCCCGTTTGATGTGGTTAGGTGCGTGTCTCGGGGTGCGAGGCGAACTCGTGGGGTAAAGGGGGCGAGAGGGGGGAGCTGGGGATGACCGTTTGCAAGCGGCTACGCGCGCAGCGCGGACTAGCAGCCATCGACAAATATAACAGGGAGAGAAAGAGGCCGAGAGACAGAGGGAGGGAAAAAGAAAGCTGCCTTTCCTTCTGAGGAGGAGAATCTCGCAGTTTACCACATGCTTGGTGTTTTTGTTCACACACTTGCTCTCTCCCCCTCCTCATACATTACACCACAGTAAAGCCTCTTCTCATGTTTTCCTCTGTCTCCATCTCTTTTTCTCGGCCTGTTTTTTCACCCTGTTGGTTTTTGTCCCCCAAGATAAAAGCAGCAGCACGTACTCCTATAGACTGGCTGGTTGTGGTGCACCAGCAGGCTAGCACCTCCCCGTCGGCAGCAGCGGCTGACACACCAGCGTTTCTGCAAATGGGGTTCGCTGTGGCCAGCACCGCTCACATTTTCTTTTAGCAGCTGATCTTCGTCTGGTCCGTCAAGCCTCCACTGCCTGCTGTCGGGCCGCTGTAGCGCCGATTTGGAAGACGTTGGGAGAATGGCAACCTTGCCGACGGCGGGTCGCTGTTGGGCCGATGCATCCTGGCTAGTCAATACTTCCCCGTGTTGGGAGATTCATAAAGATGGCCCTTCGTGCTAGCGCTTTGGAACAGGCTGCCCCAGCCGGGCCCTTAGTATCCCATTGGGCTCATTTCTAGCCCGCTTCAGAGACGCACTTATCTTGTTAGACGCAGGCCGCACTGCCACAGTCAGAGCAGCCGGGTCCAGCCAAAAGCTTGGGCGAGGTTTCCTAAAAGTGGTTCTGGGGAAGGAAAGGGAGCTGGCATGCCTGGCATTAAGGCAGCTGTTGAAACGCGGCTCTGGGGTTCCATCGTGTGGACGGGCCCCACGGCCTGAATAAACGGGCCGTGGTGCGGCCCGGCGAGGGCTTCGGTCAGTGGGGCCGCCCCGTCTGCCTCGCGGTGCAGCGGCGATGCCTCCGGTTGCCTGGGTGACGGGTAACTGCATGCGCATGCCTGCAGTGCAGTAGAGCGGAGCTCAGGCTGCGGAGAGAGAAGAGCCGGCGGGCTGAACGCGCTTCGGAGGGGCGCTCGCATGGACTGAGCCGCAATACGGACCCGTCCGAACGGGAGAGGAAGCGCGTGGCGACGTGCGAGCTGATATCAGCGAGGCGGCGGCATTTTATCTCTCTTCAGTTTGTCATTTCATTCCACGGACGCATCTCACGGAACGTGTGAGAAAATCCGCTGCCTCGAGTTGTCTCGACGATGACCAGTGCGTTTGTGTGTCGGGATCAGAAAGAATAGGTCCCCCCGGGTGAACGTTTCCTGTTTTATTTTATAAACCAAAAACAAAATAATGCAAATGACTATTACGGCCATCCATATTCATACGAATGACATCAGAGAAGCAAAGACTTGCGTGTCATAAATTAGAGAGCGGTTCATTCAGTGTTTATCGCTGCTACGAGAGGTGTGTCGTAACACGCCCCCTGGCACCCTGATCCTGCGACTGTGCTGTACAGCTCTGCGGTTCGTTCTCTGTCAGACTCCAGCGATTCCGCTGGTCCATCAGCGACGAGGCGCGTAGCTCCAAGGCACGTCGCCCGGGGTTTCAAACGCGGGAGCTTCAGGTGCTCCAGGTGCTTCATTGATGCTGCGCTTACGCTCGCTGGTCTGGGAATGTTGCTAGCCGGGTCTGGCACTGCTGCTCACGTAATTCCTGTGGATGCGCCTATGGGCTCTTTGAGTGCAAGTCGCTCTGCATAAGAGCGTCTGCTCAGGGATTGTGATGTAATGTAATCTAATGTTTGCTACAGATGTACAGTGCTATGGAAAAACCAGTGACTATTTTGCACCCTACAGGCCACACAATACTACAGGAGACACAGTGACTATTTTACACACTACATGCCGCACAGTACTACAGGAGAGTGCCAGTGAGTATTTTACACACTACATGCCGCACAGTACTACAGGAGAGTGCCAGTGAGTATTTTACGCACTACATGCCACACAGTACCACAGGAGAGTGCCGGCACTGTTAAAAGGCGAGCATCCCTCCTGGTAGCAGCAGCTACGTCCTTGAGAAGAAGTAATGTAGATGTAACCTGAGACACCTTGGCCAACTTAAACCGCCACTCTGTCCCTGGGGGAGCTAAGCCAGTTTTGGCCCCCGGCTGCGGGCCCCCCGGGCAGAGGTAATGGCAGAGCACAGAACCTATGGGGCCTCGGCTAAAGAGGCCCGGTCTGCATTCATGACCGAGTCACTCCAGAGACCCCGTGGAATGCTTGATTAGTTTTGCTTTTTCAATTAGCCAGGCTGTTAATTGAATACCGATCAGGGATTCACTGCAGTGACAGGTACTTTTCAGTCCTCTGTTAAAGAAACAGTCTGTGCTGTCGGTATGGATGTGATAAGGCGCAAGTGCTTCAGCGGTTTTTTTCTTTTTGTTTTTTTTTGGTAATTTTTTTGCTTTAAAGAAATGGAAAGAGCTTATTAGTATTCAGCTGAATCAATAAAAGATTGACTTATAGTTCAATCAAGTAGGGTTTTTAATGGGGTTAGAACAATTAATTGAACAACCCACCAAGGCAGCTGCCTTGAATGTTTTAACAAAAAATATGTTGAACAGACACCTTGTATCGTCCTGTTTAGGACTGAAAGCAGACCCTGCCCTGAGGAACATGCTCTCTCCACCACTCACCATAATAACCATTCAGTCAGAACAGGTGTGGGCAACCTCGTACCTGGAGGCCCGGTGTACATGCTGGCTTTAGTTTACACCACCTACCTTGGCTCACTTATCTGACTGACTGCATGCACCGGTGCCAGTTCACTTGTAGATTCGACCCCTGGAAAATGTCTCACCTTTGATGCGTTTTGCATTGAAGTCACTGATTGGCTACGGTCAGCCTCACACTTTGCTTCTGAGGCCTGAATTGACTGCTGGTGGAACTAAACTGCTGGACACTGTTGCCCTCCATGACTGGGATGGAAGATCTCTGCTTTACATTACACACTTTCGAATTATGTTCACGGCAGTTAAATTAAACAGTCAAACTTGGCACCGTGCAGCTGTTGATATATGTTACAATTCACTGTGTACCATGACATTACCATAGCTTCTGTTTGCATATTGCTTGTCTCTACCTGTCACCTGTTGTTCTATGAGTCGTTGTAAATATTGATTTCCTTTGGTTACAGTGTCTAGGTTTATTAAAAGCACAAGTATCATGTATAATTGTGATTCTCATTATTTAGAGTTCTCTCTGGCAGTGGAACAGAGTGGAGTTTTGTTGGGTGGCTGAAGGGTTTTGGGTTTGAAGGATATGGCGTTTCCATGTGAGAAATGAAGACTACCATGAACCCTTTTTCCTTTCTCCAAACCTCTGTCTGCTCTCTAGGCCGCAACTCTCATAATGTGTCTTAGCATCACATGGTTTTCAGTCCACTCCCTCTTACATGTGCACCCTTATCTTCTCATACTGGCTTTTGTGCACGCATTTTGCCCAAGTCTATGCTGTGTAGTATAGTGGCTGGGGAATTAGGTTTATAACAGAGTTTGCAGGTTTGATTCCCGGATGGGGCACCGCTGTTGTACCGCTGGGCCAAATTTCTTCACCTGAAATGTTTTAGTAAATATTCATCTGTGTACATGGGTAGTCCATGTTCGTGTATTAGCTGAAACCTAAGCTGTTCACAAGTGTTTTTTATGCACAGCTACTATTTGCTAAGGTGCTAAACAGAGCAGGCCAAAAAATCTCTCCTTGTGAATTATGGGTGCTTATACGTGACAAATTGATATTTGTTTCCTGCTGTAATGGTTCATACTGTGATTGGCACTGTAAGACCGCTTCCATTAACACTGGGCATGGAGAATCCACCAATCAGATTCCCAAATAAAAATGTGGCATCCAACCAACCTCAAACACAACCGCATAATTTAAAGCATAACCCCTGACCAGTGATTTTAAAGCACCTCCAAATTTGTTGTCCATAAATTCACTTAATTGGTGTGTTTTGTTTTTTTCTCAAACCGATTTCATCCAGAGTAGGTTAATGAAATAGAGGGGAACAAAGATTTTACATTTTATTGTACTGGGCCATGAGGGGACAACTTTTAACACCGGCAATTGCAGTCAAACTCAACAACATTGGCATGGCAACTTCATTTGTGGATGGCTTTATTTTGGGAAGTCGATGAAACAAATTAAGGAAACAACCTTTGGGAATGAATCACACAGAGTAAAACTACACATTGCTTTGTTTCTTTCTTTTTTTCTTTCTGCCCATTTTCTTTCGTCTTCCCTTCCTGGGAGGAACTGACTTTACTTCAAAAGAAACGTTTTTTTCCCAAAATCCCATTCATGTTGGTTTTTGAGGTCACGATGGAATGGAACCTCCCACTGAGACTGTGCAGAAACGGTGGAGAGAAGTGCACTTAGAGATGAGCGTAATGCACCAGGCCATCTAACCTGCAGAGTCAGGCACCGTCCTACAGATACGGCGGAAACCCAGCGCCCTCTGTGACTGGTGGTGGGGAGTTTGGCGGATGGCGGGTAATCATTGGCTGATGCAGCCAATTGAAACATCTGCTGTCTGTGAGCAAGACGAGGGACGCACGCAGACTGCAGCTGCACGAGCAGAGAGGGGTTACTGTGTGCTGGAGGGTAGGGTGCAGCTGCACGAGCAGAGAGGGGTTACTGTGCTGGAGCGTAGGGCTGGATGGGGCAGGGTGGAGTACGGTGGGGTTACTGTGCTGGAGCGTAGGGCTGGATGGGGCAGGGTGGAGTACGGTGGGGCACGGTGGGGGCCTGCAGAGAGGCTGTCCCAGAGACACACAGAGAGGATGAAATGAAAGTGGAGAGGTGGAGGTGGTGGTGCTCCTGGGGCTGTTTTAGGTTCACCTTTCCCCTGCTCCCTTTCACTCTAACGCACACCTTTCTTCCCTCTCTATGTCCCTCACACCTTTTATCACGTCCATCC
Source organism: Anguilla anguilla (assembly GCF_013347855.1). Lineage (NCBI taxonomy): Eukaryota > Metazoa > Chordata > Actinopteri > Anguilliformes > Anguillidae > Anguilla > Anguilla anguilla. The sequence goes on from NC_049214.1 coordinate 29,829,418, forward strand.
TATCCCTGTTTCTCTCCCTCTATGTCTCCTCTATTTCTCGCCCTTTCTCTCTTACTCTTAGTATATCTTCTTTCTCTCTCCCTCCCTCCCTCTCACTCTTAATTCATCTTCTCTCTCCCTCCCTCTCGCTCTCTCTCACCCTCTCTCATTCCTCTCTTCCCTCCCCCCCCCCTCTCCTGCAGTGTGTTCCTATCGCGGACGGTGTCTAGACTGACTCAATTATAGGCAGCTTTCTGCACTCTGGTCCTGTATAGACCTGTGGGTGGGGGGGGGGGGGGGTGCTGGGGGGGACCAGGATTCCAGGTGTGGGTTTTCGGCAACGTTCCAAAACTCGCTCAGTCTCTTCTTTAGGAAGAAAGGTGGGGGGGCTCAATTAATTTCTTTTTTCTTTGTCTGTTGATTCCAAATCCCTGCTGTGGACAGGGCCTTTAGGGGCAGTGGAGGGGAACACCGGAGGGCTGGATTTACACGCTGGCTTTTACGCTAAACTGTTTAATTAGACAGTAATTTACCTGATCTGATGATTTAGCTACATTTGTGGATAAACTTGTGAATGGCAGCTAAAGACTGTTCTTGTGTCCCTATGTGAAGCATTTTTCCTGTGGTCTCAAATGTGAGAGGGATGGTGCTTGTTTGTACAGCTAATTAACTAATTGAGACTCAGGAAGTGGTGATGGCCAAACAATCAGAACAACCGCTTGGGTACACCATGTCAGACCAGAGCAGGAGCCTAGCCAATCTGTGCATGATGACCATGTGTGTTTGCGTTCATAACCTGGGATTGTGAGGTGGAGCTGATTTTTTCAGAGGGGCGGTGTCTACTGATGGTTTCCTTCCCTGGCAGAGTCAGTATTGCCGAGTGGCACAGCTGAAATCGCATACAAGACAGGTGGGTTGGTTGTAAACAGGTCGCCTGCTTGGCCGCCTAAATGGCAGGCAGGGTGTCTGGCTCTGAAGTGAGGCTGTGTCCGTGACAGACATTTGACTGAAATGACAAGGCTGCCTTACATCAGACACACTGGGTAATCCATCACCTCCAACCACCCAAATAAGAACTACAACTCCCAGCATGCCTTGTACAGATACAACTGCAAATGTTAAACCGTACGTTGACAGAGCCAAGCTGAGGTCTCACCAAAGTTTTTCACCAAAGAACTTCAAAGTGTCTTAATGCACTTGCCTCATCTGGAGAGCATGTCTTGACTCCACACTAATGCTCATAGGAAACCACACTGATTATGAAACCTGGCAACAGGGTTTGTCCGATATCACCATGGCTTCCCTGACACCATGTGGTATGTCAGGGATACTCAGATCTGGCCCTGTAGGCCAGTAATTGTGCTGGATATTATACCTGATAGTTTTTGTACAATTAATTTATCATTATTCAGCTGTTAATTGATTAATATCACTGATTAGCCAGAGATTCCTCTGTCACTACCCACTGAATCAGTCCCTGATTAGAGAGGGAAAATGAAAACCCACAGTAGTGCAGGGTTTGGCCTGCGTATCCCTGGCGTATTCGAGTCGGGTGATGAGTATCCACTCCCCACAGATGCGTTTGGGACCTGGGGGAGTGATTCGCAGCACCCCCTACGGGCCTGTCTCTCCCATCTCTATCACACGGGAAATGCTCTGGGACCAAACAGCTCCACGCCGTTTGCACACAGAGATGGCGGCCCAGTCTTCCTCTCTCCTGTTCTGTTTTTCTGGTTTCTCTGTTCATAAGTTTCTTTCAGCCCTCTTTCTGTTTCTGTTGTTCACGTGTCTTTTTCTCCATCACCCTCCCTCTTTCTCTCTCTGCCTCTAGTCTTCCCCTCCCACTTGCTGTTATTCTCCTTCTACCTGTTCTCTCTACTCCCTCTTTCTCCACTCCCTCGCTATATTAATCCATTAATCCTTTGAAGTGTAGGATTTTTGGAATGTTATTTTTTTTATTTCAAAATGAAATGTCAGTGTTCTATAACTCCATTGGTTTCAATTACCAGTAGTGATTGTTACATCAGCATTAGAATGTTCAGTTAAAAACATTCTAATCACATATTTGTAATCTTACACCTTAAAGGGCTAATTCCTTGTTTTGTTCTTCAGTCTGCCCCGCCACTTAATCACGTGAGGAGGTCTTTTAACTGCCCGTTTTTTTTTTTTGTTTTGTTAATTTTAATTGTCAGAGATGATGTAGAATTTTTCACATAAATGTCACAATTTCAGGTATTGTGTCACATTTTAAATAGAAATGGATTTCACACTCCATTTCTATTTTAAATGTGCCTTACTTTAAAAAAAAAATTTGCTGCCACCTGTTAAGTACAGGTTAACAACATAGCTGAAAATAGAGGCTCTGATTGGTAGCTCTTCTCTAATTAGCTTGTACACCTGCGGTGACACATTAGAGTTAAGCGCGTAAGACTGCCATCAGCACATAACACCATTTCACTGATGAAGGCAACATGCCAAACTGCTTGAATCTTTCATCCTCATCTTAGTTAAAACGGGTGAGGATTTCTTTAGCTGTGGCTGTGCCAGATTCATTCACAGCTCAGTTTTCTCTCTAGTGTCCTTCCTTTCGTTCTTCGTTTGTGTCTCCCACCTTCCCTCTCTCTGTCCCCTCAATCATTTTATTCCTTTCCTTCTTCAATTTTTAAGGTTCCCTTACTCAAGTTCTCCCGCACACACATTTCCCCTTTTTTTCCAACAGAAAGCACAAAGATTCATCAGTGCAGTGGTCAAATGAGCAAAGCCCGTTACAGCATCTGAGATTAGGGAGTTGCTCTGTACCTCAGTGGATGTGTGTCCCTATCGCTTGTGGAACGCCAGGCTCCATGTAAGGGTGTCCAGTTTTACAGCATCCCAGTTCCTGCATTGACTTGCCCCCCCCCCCCCCCCCCCCGTTTTCATGATTGAGCGGGCGATTGATTGGTTGATTGGTTTCCTGTATTATCTCACTGTCAAGTACGGTTGTCATCAGGTCTGGTCTGGCTCAGGTGCCTGAGTCTGTGGCAGCAGCTGAAATGATGCATGAGGGCTCTGGTGAGATCAGCAAACAGGGAGATGGATCTGTACCCGGGGTTCGAGTCAGGCGAAGACTCCCTCCCTGTCCAGCCACCCCTTCTGCGAGTGTCGTCATGGAAACGGGTCACGCAGTAGGCCTTGATCCACTTTATCTTTGTTTTAATCATTTTGTAAATTCTTACGTTGATCCTCATCCTTCTGTGACACATTTCCTATGTTGCCATAATCTAGAGAAAGGCTGGCAAAACAAAAAAGTGTTTCTTTTTTGTTTTGTGCTGCTTATGAGGTTTTGTGGCGATTATGTCATTGCCTGTTTGTTTTTTTGCATCTTTAAACAGCTCCAGTTTTGCCTCTGGATTATCCAGGATTAAAGAGATCTATCTGTTGCTGGGTTTTTACTTTCTGGGAACAGTCCATTCTTCACAGGGAAAAGTATAGGGAGCTCCTCCGTTGTTTAGGTCAATGTAGTCAACTTCTGATTGGACTGCAGAGCTGAACATCATAACTGGACTCAGCAGTCCCTCAGTGATGTCACACATGGCTCCTGCATTCTGATTGGTTTGTGAGAGGCTTGGTACATATCTGCCATGGCACACAGCAACTCTCAAGCAAGGTCCAAAAAAAGTATATGATTTAATTTTTTTTTTTTTTCATTAAATTTACGATTCTATTGTGCACATGCTATACCCATGAAAAGACGCAAGTGAAAACTACCCAGCATGTTTAACGTTTAAAGTCACTATTTACCAATGTAAAAATTAGCTCATTATTGGTGCAATTACAGCTGTAAACAGAGGTTCAACCAGAGCTAATCTCAGTGGCTTATTCTGCCAAACCTCCCAGTCATGTCTCCTGTCTGTTCAGATCCCCAGTGGTTTAGCAAACTTCCTCAGCATCTTTCAATGTGTGGGGCTGCTGGGCAGTGTGGGGCTACAGGGTCATGTGTGGCTGCAGGTCAGTGTGGGGCTGTGGGGCTATAGTGGGCCTCTTTGATGCAGGAGATTGTGGAAAATGATTTTTTTTCAGTGGAAAACCCACCCTGTTACAGCAGAGTGATTAACTCATGGTAAAAGACATGGATCTAGTGTGTGTGTGTGTGTGTGCGTGTGTCTGTGTGTGTACGTGTATATGTATGTGTATGTGGCCGGTTTGTGCGCTTCTACAAGTACTGCTGTTCGTGCCTGTATGTATGTGTGTGAAGTTGTATGTGTACATGTGCTTGTGCACACGCTAGAATGACTGTGTGTATGTGTGTGTGTGTGTGCGTGTCTGTGTACAGTATGTGCGTGTGTGTGTGTGTGTGCGCGCGTGCGTGTGTGTGTCCAGGTGCAGCTCCCAGGGAGTGAGGGATGAGAGAGG
>NC_049214.1:29836288-29906288 GCF_013347855.1 Anguilla anguilla
ACACACGCATATACAGAAACACACACGCACACACACACGCATACACAGACACACATAGACACGCACACACACAGGCACGCATACACAGACACACGCACAGACACACATACACGCAGACACCCACACGCACACATATACACACACACATGCACAGACACGCACGCACACACACAGACAGACACACGCATAAGCCTACACGCAGGTACACACACAGTCACACATACACTCATACACACACACACACACACAAGAAGACACACAGACACACATACACAGACGCTTACACACACAGACTCACGCACACACACACACACACACACAAAGACCGTCGGAACATAGCAAGTGAGAGTTTTAGAAAACCAGCTGCGAGAGTTGGTTCTTCACAGTATTTTACAGATTCATTATCGCAGTTCTTATTTTTTACAATTAAAAAAAGGTTGTTTGTCTGCCTGTTCTATTTCCTCTAACCTGACGGCCCTAACCTGTTATATGCAGCAAAAATGGCATTGTAATTGCTCTATTTTATTGACCCATTTTGTATTAACTCCTAAAAAAGACATATCATTGAGATAACTGACATTAAACGAGGCTTTTGATACCTCTAACACGCCGTCTGTTCTCGTGAGAGAACAGACAGTAATGGTCTAGTAAATGAAAAAGAGGGGGAAATAAATATTCGGGGAAAAGCGCATTTAAAGTAGAAACACCAGCCATAAACATTTCACTTCCACTGCTAAAAATATACGCGAGTTCAAGTCCATTTATTTCTACCTTGCGGTAATGAGCCGGTGTCATGTGACACAGCCTTGCTTAGGCCACAGCCAAGCAACTGAGAAGGTCTGTCATAACATTAAAGTTTTTTCTGTCCAAACTAGCACCTTTGCTGCATATATCTACCCATTTCCAGGCAGCTTTTGTGACCCAGAGCTAAAACACACCTAAGCCAGCGCTGTTTTAGGACTCCTGTTAGTTCAGTGACTCAACTCAAATATTCTCGGGAGAATTAAAAAAAAAAAAAAAAAAAAAAAAATAGTTTCTCAATATAAATAGGAGTGCGGAGTCCTGGTCAGAGATTTTCCGGCACCAGGTCGGAGAGCTCGTGGAGGTGGAGGAGGAAGAGGAGGAGGAGGGGAAGGGTATGAAACAACCCCAGGCTTTACCACGGTTCTGCCTGAGGGAGAAAGAGAGGGGCAAGAGGGCGGGTGCCTTCTCCTCTTGCCCCGGCGTGCCTCGCGAGCGCGGAATCTGCAGTGTCACGGCACCAGGCCGCCGGAGTAATTGGGAGATAATAGAACATTTTGTGCCGGGAAGCTGGGTCTCGTCACCCATGTCACCTTACTAACCTTTTTTTTTTAAAAAAAAAGTCTCTCTGCCACGTGGAACATTCTGAAGATTTTTAGGCATCTGGTATTGCCTGGCACCACTCCCCCCCCCCCCCACAACCCTACAAAACCATTCCCACCCAATGCACGGTACATCCAACAAACTGATGGATTGTGTCGGCAGTCTTTCCGCAAATAAAGCACCGGAAACATTTAACTTCTGTCCGTTCTGGAAATAAAACTCAATTTCCCCACAACCTGTACTGGAAAAAGAGGACACACATTCAGGAACATGCTTCTGTTCTCTTATTTTTTTCTCTCTCCAGAGATTTATTTTTACCATTATGGATGGAACACCTTGTGCACTATAGCAAACCGTGTACCATAAGAGACTTGCATGTTCACCTTCTGTTTGTTTCAGCAAGGTGTTCTGGGTGAAAAGTTCTGATGTTTTCAATGTCCAGGACGCAAATTAAAAATCTTAATTACTGTAGAGGTAAGGTCTCATGAAATTAGCCTCATTAGCAAAGCCTTTGCATCTTTTAATAGCACGCTCTCAGTCCCACGCTGTCTATCATATGAGCACAGTCCACCTTTACCATCCTCTGTGGAAATGAGATGATAACATTTAGCTTTTATTTTTGGCTGGACTGCAACAGCTGGACCACCAGCCCTATAAATGTGAATGTCTGTGACTGACTGAGTGATGAAGTTGGTTTTTGACCTGGTTTTGTTTTCTTCTCACATCAGGCAGACAGACTCTTTCTCTCGCTCTCTCTCCCTCTCTCTCTCTTTCTCTCTCTCTCCCTCATACACACACACACACACACTAGCTCACACACAAACACAGGTGCATGTTTGAGAATCGCCTCATTGAAACTCAGGGACCGCAAAGTAAAATTAGCAGCCAGTACCTCTCCTCCCTTTTGGTGGGAAGGGGCTGTAATGTCTGCTTTGGGCCTCCAGAGGGAGCTGTGGATGTCATCATTCCTCTTGGTGAAGGTCTGAGGTTTTTTTGGGAGGGGTGGGGGGGTTGTGGGGTGGTGAATGACAGGAAGTGAGGTTGACCCATAGCAGCTTTCCTGTCCCCCTTGACCCACTCCCCCACACACATCACCGGAACCCCAGGGCCCTTACACTGCCTCCCCCTTGCAGCCATCAGAGCCGAGCCTGGATGGCCCCAATAGAGGTGGGCCCCCAAAATCAATTCAGCCTCCCTTTGTCCTGTTCCCCTCACCCCTCCCAGCCCACTGCCTTTTTCTCCTGCAGACTCTTGGACCTCTGGCCTTTTAAATTGCTTTTACATGAACTGTCACAGCTGAGCCCAGTCCCCTTGAGGACACCCAGGCCCCCCTTCCTCCTGGACACCCCCCCTCCCAGTATCAGACTGGTCACTCAACCCAGTGGTTGGTCAGCCATTCTAATAGGAGGGGGGCTCCCTCTCCGTCCAACGGGATCACGGGTTATGATTCTTTAGGCTTGCCTTCTGCATTCCTTCCATCCTCTTGCCTTTTTTCTCTCCTCTTTTTCTCCTCAGTTTGAAATGCCCAGTCATGTATATATCAGTGCTCATTGCTGCAACCTCTGTAACCTTAAGCATATGTTCTCCATGAAAGCATGCGCTGCCCAGTGCTGCTTCCTATCGCGATGCTCTTCATAAGTCAGGATGGCACAGACATGAGTCAGAGGAAGATGCTTCATGTGCTGTTTGACAGACTAACTTGGGTGAGTGTCCTATCAGCCAGTTGGGGTAATAATGATAGGTGCTGTTATCCTGGCCAACTGAAACCCTCGCATCCTTGGGTGATGTTAGAGCCATTAGTGTCACGACTCTTGTTTACCATCAGCAAAGTGATCTTGTGCTTATCATTACCTGCGATGTGGTTATTTTTTTCTCCTGTTCCTCTTTGGTAATGTATTTATGTTGCCCCCGTTCTCCCTCTTGTTGCTTAGTCTTGCAGTCTCCTGCCTTGTGTTTGCTTGTGTGTATACTCTATTATGTCTTGTTATTTCATATTTTGAGTCATTTCAGGTTTTTCCTTGTACCCGTGTTTATTTTTGTACTTGTTTGTTTTGTACCCGTACTTATTTTGGTAATTAAATGACTAATACCGTTTTCCTGCTTCCTGCGTTTGTGTCTCTGCACTTGAGTCCACACCTCGGTTCCCTCTAACAGCAGGACTGGGCCAAACTATGGCCCCAGCAGAGATTAATCAGATCCACTCAGATCTGGATCAATAAGGCAACATGGTTGGAGCTCATCTCAATCTTCTGCAAAGCATCCTTGTCTCTCTGCACAACCAGACCAGTTCAGCAGATCCAGTCACCGCCTCAGCCGGACCCAGACCATCTAATGGCCACGTCTCTTGAACCAAACTTGCTAGCCCTGGTAGATTTGATATTCATAAAGGTATATGTCAGAGCTTTCTTACCCAGTACTCTCTGCCTTTTGAACTTCAGCCTCCCCCCCCCCCCCCCCATGCCCCCCAGCTCTGTTGAAGGCCACAGTAGTTTTGAAACAACAAACTCTGACCTGCCTCGATCATCAGCAAGATGAGGAGAGTTTTTCACCAACTTGTGAGTGGATGAGAGGTGGTTAAGAGGCTGTTGCTCTTGTTTGTTATCTGAAGACAACATAAAAGATGAACCGGCTTCCCCTGTGCTTGAATATAGTCTCAACAGAGGGAGTGGGGAGAAGTGAGCAGGGAACCCATTATGCAACTCTAGTCCCTGTACTTATCAGTTGTCCCTAGCCAAGTAGGGTTGTCTCGAGTCCCCTCAAGCTGTCCACAGAGGATCCCATACATTTAGGATGAACCTGCCTGACCCAGCAGGAGCATGACTGGAGGGTGTGAGAGAGATACAGTCCATACTGCAGACTCCTGGGCCATTATCAGGCAGCATGTTCTGAGCTGAAGGGAAATGCAAGGTCTTGTCAGGAAATTTGGAAATATTGACAAGGCTAGTCCACCTGGTACAATTCCAAGTCCAAGCTTTGACTGGTCCGCTGGATACTTGAATGTTTGGGGACCATCCTGCCGCAAAACTTGTCTGCTGCCTCCCTCAGGTCAGCCCAACCCTCCTTGTCCCAAGTCCGTTTCTCCTGACCTTTCTAGAGTATCTCCCAAGTATGCTGATCAGTACAATGTGTTCTGCTAGGAATGGGCTACATTGCTTCCCCCTCACAGACTCAATGATTGTGCAGTTAACCTCTTCTAGGCACCACTCCTGCCTGAGGAAGCCTCTACTCCCTATTAGCCCTCGAGTCAGCAACTATGGAGGAATACATTTGAGAATTCAAGCTGCATGATTCATCTGTACGTCCACCTCATCTTCCAAAGCTGGCTTTTTCTTTGGGAAATAAGGATGGGCCCCTTAGACCCTGCATTGCCTGTTGTGGACTCCAATACGATCACCATTAAGAAGTGCTACACTCTCCCTCTGATCTCCTTGCACTGCACCACCATTTTTACTAAGCTGGACCTTCACAATATCTACAACCTGGTCTTTATCCAAGAGAAGGATGACTGGAAGATTGTGTTCAACTAACAGCCTCTTACAAGTACCTCATTATACTGCTCAGCCTTGCCAATGGCCCAGCTGTCCCTGGTTAGTGATGTACTCAGGCACATGCTTAACCATATTGACTTTGCTTGCCTCGACAATGTCCTTTTCTCAAATTCCCCCTAGGAGTATGTCTAGCATGTCAGATAAGTGTTACAGAGACAGCTTGAAAATTGCCTCAGTGTCAATCTAGAGGAGTTTCACATCTCTTAAGTCACCTTCCTGGGTTACATCGTCTCTTGGTCTGAAATTTAGATGGACACCGGGACGGTCTGGGCCATCACGGAATGGCCACAACCTAAGTCATTCAAAAAGGTACAAAGGTTCCTTGGCTTCGCTAATTTGTGTGACTAGTTAATTTGTAACATCCGTTCCGTAGCTTCCCAACTCACAACTCTGACAGTTTTCCCTCTTCTAATGGATTCACCAGCATTTTAATCATCATTGACTGATTCTCCAAAGCCTGCCGCTTCAGCCTACCCAATTTACCTTCCACTCAAGAGACTGCTTCAGATGATTCAAGATGTCTTTCTCCGTCATAGCCTGCCCCAGGCCATAATGTTTGGTCATGATCCCAGTTTGCCTCTAGATCTCGTAAGAGAATTTTGTTCTTTTCTTGGAGCTTCTGTCAATCTTTCCTCCATCCCCAGTCCAATGGCCAGATCAAATGGAGGAACCAGGACCTGAAGACAACCCTCAAGTGAAGCCTTCATCGAATGCTGTCACCGGATTGGAGAAGGGCTTGGTCTGCTCTGCTATGCACCTCAGTCCATCAGCAGTGGCAAGCCAGTTGCCATTGCAGTCCTGTTCTTCTACTCAAGCTGGGATGGAGGGTCTGGCTTTTGATCTGAGACTTTCCACTAAAGATGGAACCCTGCAATTTCTTGAGAAGAATTAACCCTGTCACATATTGCTTGCTCTCGCCCTGTTCAATGTGGATTAACCCTATCTTCCATAAGCCTACTTTCCATGTTTCCTGCCTCAAGCCAGTGATAAACAGCTCCTTGTCCCCTGCCACCAAACCTCATCCTCCTCCTTTTTGAATGAATTATGGTCAGCCTGCCTACATGATCAGTTGCCTCTTTGACTCCCACTGGGTGCATGGGGGATCCAATATCTACGGTCTTGAGGAGCACTCTTGGGTCCCTGCATTGGACATCCTGGACCGGAAGCTTATTCATCGTGGGGTAACAGCTGTAGTCGTTTCTGGGGGGGGGGGGGGGGGGGGGGGGGGGGGGGGGGGGGGGTACTTTCACAGTTCCTGTTAACCACCAGAGGGCAGAAAACAGCTGTTCTTGTGTGCCTTGTTACCTATGATGTGATTATTATACTCACCTGTTCCTAATTTGACTATGTATTTAAGTAGCCCCAGTTCTCCCTCTTGTTTCTCAGTATTGGAGTCTCCTGGCTTCTGTTTGCTTGTGTGTATTCTCCAGTGTCTTGTTATGTCTTATTTTGTGTTCTAGACCTTTAGAGTTTTTCCTTGTCCTTGTGTTTATTTTTGTACTCAAGTTAATTTTGTACCCATGCTTATTTTTTATATGAAATCATTACTTCATTGTTTTTCCAACTTCCTGCAATTGTATCTGCTCTTGGTTTCGACACCTCATAAAAACAGGGGTCCTCTGTGCACTAGAACATCGCCTTAACAGGATGAACCACTCAGCAGCCCATCCCCTCTCTGCTACAGGAGGTTCAGGTTAGTAACAGGGGTTTCTTGTGCTATACTGCTGTGCAGACCTTGCATTGCCAGAGTATTGTCCTTGGTCATACCTCTTAATTAATAGAGGGTACATCAGTAGCTGGGTATCTCCTGAGTACATAATCTTTGGCTGAACTGAATTGGGGATGGAAATCTCCACGCCAACCGGTAGCGGTGGCAGGACGGAAAGCCTTCTTTGATGTGTTTGGCAGAAGGCCTTATTCAGTGCAAGGCCCTGCTTACAGCTCATTGTCCTCATTCTGTTCATTACATTTAGGTATTTAGCAGATGCTATTATCCAGAGTGACTTACAGAAGTACATCCACAAAGGTTAAGGCAATGACAAACCAATTCCAAGTCATTAGGGTCACAAATGATAGTTGCTGCTAATACATACTTTCCTTAGAAATTCCCATAGTACGTGCAAGAGGCAGACTGAAAATGCAGTGGGCTTGAGGATATATTTTGTATTGATGTAGCATAGGTGGGTATAGTAAGCTACGACAAGTGCTCAGCATTAGGAGATGTCATTTAAACAGGTGTTTTTTTCAGCCTGCTCACACAGCTGGATATCACAGTTGGGGCCAATACCCAGCTCGTGTCTCGGTTCACCTGAAGGTTTTTGGATTTAAAGGTACACCATCCTAATTTTCAAAGGACCAAGAAGCCATGACTTAATGCAGAAGAATTGAGGGAATCAGCCAGAGATGAAAGCCAGAATCATAAAAAGGAGTTGGTTGGTAAATGAGGAACCATGAGTTATTTACTGTAGAATTATGTCTGAATCCCTCATCTGACTGTTTTAATCTTCAAAGAGGACCTTGAGATTCTAGCTGTCAAATCCAAAAAAAAAAGAGAAACGTGTGACATTTATGAAGGGTTTATGAACCCCTATTCCCCCAGAAGATACTTAATGAGACTTAAAGAAACCCATAAAATACAAACAAACAAGAACACACAACACCCTCCTTTAAGGGGAAATTAAAACAATTGTGCTTTTTATTTATTTATTGATTTGTTTGTTTGTTTGTTTATTTAAATATATATTTAAACTCTATTGTAGACCTGTGGTCTAGCACAACGTCTTCACAAGTTTTTCCGAGACCAAGTTCTCCTGCCACAATTCATTTAAGATGAGCCGGCTCCTATTTCCACACCTTGGGAATCAGCATGAGGTGTAGAAGTAGGGACAGTGGTCATGAAAACAGAATCACTGGCCATTTTCCTAGGCAGATGGAAGACCCACCTCTTCACCCTGCGTCTTTGCTCCCCTCCCATTCCCACCTCAAAGGGTTTAGGTTATATTTTGTGTCGAGGTCCTTTTGTGATGTTATATCTTTGCTTGCTGGTCTGGGAATACAGTTAGCCAGGTCCTGTACTATTGCTGACATTAATAAGGTGAATGCTCTTATGTTTACATTGTAGGTCCGTCTGCATAAAGGCATCTGCTAAATGAATCTAATATAACGTACTGTAATGTTATGTAAGCAATGTGCCGGAGAAACAGCCCACAACCCCCTTGAGAAATAAGGCTAAGCGAAAGGAGTAAGATTTACACCGTTTCCATGACTATGTACTGATAATCTGAGGGACAAAGTGTTGATGCAGCGTATGCCTTCTATGATCTCTCAGCAGACTGGTCAAATTTGTGGCTTTTTTCCCCGTCACTCATGGTGTACAGCAGTTGAAAAAGTTAGATCTGTTTTTGTAGCGTTTTTGTGGCACTAAATTTGGAAATCAGTATAGTAGCGTTGACAGTGCTGCTACCTTTTAGGACACAGTCACACACATCAACACCATACAGAATTTTGAATCTCAATACAAAAAATCTGTAGGCTGTTTGTGTGGAAGGTGTGCTACAGTGCCCTGAAAAAGAATATTGAGTTCTCCGTAGTATACTGCAATCCCCCCCCCCCCCCCCCCCCCCCCCCCATGTATCGATCTCTACTCCCTCCACTTCGGGCACATGTCTTTTTAATGCTTCTCCCACCTTTTTCTCCCAGTTTGGAACGCCCAATCATGTTCACGCTGCCACACTAATTGCAACCTCAATTTTCAAGCAGGAGGGCCTAAAGCCTGATTTATGCTTTGTCCCACGACCCTTTCGACAAGTGTCGCATGATGACGTATTTTCCACGGAAGAGTGTTGCACGACACTTTTTTCAGTGTCGCGCACCTCTAGAATTTTATTATGTTGCAGAACTTCATACTTTGTCACACAGTGTTGATTGGACAGCCAAATGGAACACTGAAATTCATTGTCATGGATACGTCATTATTTTCGGTTTATCTGTTTTCTGTTTGCATCATTTTTTAAAACAAAAGTAGATATTAAATGTATTCCTCCCTATTGCACCACAATGTGAACATCAGCAGTTTGGCATCTCGTTACCATAGACAACAAACCCTCTCTACAGCCCTTTGCCGAAGGTTAAATGCAAAACATCATGCAACACTTTCATTTTTGTCACATGACACTTGTCGAGAAAGTTGTTAGACGAAGTATAAATCAGGCTTTAGCGTGTGCTTGGTAAGTCGGTCTTGCACAGACATGAGTCAAAGGAAGACAGCTGAGAAGGCAAACTGCGAGTGCCTGATCAACCAGTGAGGGGTGCTGGTGAGTGATTAGATGCTGTCATCACGGTCGATGGAAACCTTCCCGTCCCTGAGAATAGCTTAAACCCAACCCTCTTCACACTGTGGGGGTGCAAGCCACAGCCAGCACCTGACCAGTTCAGTACCAGACATGGGGCCAATCCATATACTGCAGAGGTGGGCCATGAGGGCCGTATCGGTTTCTGGTATTCATGCCAACTTCTGGCCTTAATTACTTACTTAGCCCTCACATTTTCACCACCTGACTTCATAACTACGTTTCTTCATAAACGCATGAATGAGAGCCAAAGACAGTTTTTCTGTCCCATGATCTTATCTACAACTAACAGTGTTGGTGTACACAGCCAGATAGGTCATTTAGCCTGGCTAACTGGTGGTAACAAAAACCTGTATACACACGGGCCGTCCAAGACCTGAATTGTCCACCCTTGATATACAGGAACTGTGCCTTAAGCGGATGAGCCACCCAGCAGCCTCCACAGGCCTTTTTCAGCTCACAGCATGGAACTGCCCGGCTCACTGTGGTTCTGTCTGTTGTCTCACTTAACAGTTTCTACTAAGAATCCTTCCCTAGGCTGGCAGGCCTACCGTGTATTTTTTTTAGGTCATGGCTCAAATAGCTCTTCTAATACAGTAACCATGGCTATTGTTGTAAATAAAGTTTTAAAATTTGGTTTGGAATACGTGAAGGTCCCCCAACTCTTCTCCTCGGTTATTCTTCATTGAAAAGTAGGGTTACATTTGGATTAAGCACATTTCATTTTGTGGCCACAAAGAACATTGTCCATGTATCTTCGCTAAACACAATTTAGAATTCACTTTTTTAACTGAGAATAAATGCTCTTGATGTTTTTCTTTTTGTTTGTTTTTTTTTTTTTTTTTTTTTTTTTTGTTTTTTAGCTGATTTTTCAAATTTTTAAATTAAAGTGAGAAATAAAAATAATTGTGGAAAAACTGTTTTGACTGACAAGTAATTTCAGGCATTTTATTTGTGCGAAGCTTGGCTTCCTGTCTTTTCATGGATTATGTTCAAAGTCCAGTCAGAAATGATCCCCTTCCTTGTGCATAAATGTAGTATTTACAATCAATTTGGAAGCACATTCTTTGCTTATTTCTGTTGTGTAAAATCTATTTTTAAAAATTCTCCTGTGCTCCCTTAGAGAACAGATTTAAGGTTTGTAACTGTTTTTATTTATTTATTTCAAACTGGCAGAGAATTAGTGGCAGTCTGGTTTTTTTATTCAAATATAAAGAGGCGATAAAAACAATACTGAATGTTAGGGGAGCAATCTGCTGTTTTCTCTCTGCCTCTCTCTATCTCTCTCCCTCTCTCTTTCTGTTGCTCATTCTGCCTAGCCTCCCCTCCATCCCTCGCACCCCCCCCCTCCCCCGTTAGCTCAAGAGACGGGAAAAATAGTGCCGAAAATGCAGCAGCACAAAAGCGCTGCTAGCTTTTCCATTGCTGGCTTACTAATCTGCCTCTTTGTTGTGCTCTGTGCATCCCTGTCCCTGTCACATGACTGCCGTTTCCACAGCAACCGAGGTCTGAGTAATCATTTGCGCAATGACCTTTATTCCCCCGACGGGAGGGGATGGGGAGGTTAGAATGAAAACGGAGGGAGGGAGGGAGGGAGGCGGAGGAGGGGTGGTGAGCAACAGAGCGAGGCTGTAGGGACAAGAAAAAAATAAAAAAGGAGGAAGAAAACCAGTTTCTCTTTGCACCGAGAATCCGCTGGGCTTGCTTAGATAACGAACAGAGCTCACGAAAAAGGGAAAAAAAAATAAGGGAATGATGGAAGAGTCAGGAAGAGTGAGAGAGGGAAAGAGAGATTGGGGACCACGGAAGAAGGTAGACTGCAAAAAAATGGGGTTCACAGCCTGTGTCTGAAAGAGTGAGGGAACGGGGGAGGGAGAGAAAGGGGAAGAAATCCAGGCAAAAAAAGCGGTTTGAAAACTCACCACTTTTGCTCTGAGGAAAGACTGTTCCCAGAGAGATGTGTGCTGTGGATGTTTGCCGTGTCTCGCTGGAAACTACGAATCCCATCCAGCTGTGGGACTCAGAGCCCAGCGGGGCTTACACTGTAACTAACGGGCTACTGTCAGACAGGACACCAAGCACAGACACAGGCACAGACACAGGCACAGGCACAAGCACACACACAAGCATATAAATGACAGAACACCCTGTAAAAAACACTATTAGGTGTTGTTGGTGTGGTAATTTTTACAACATCCAGCATTGAGGAGTCAGCCTATTTCAATGAAGTAAATTCAGGAAATTACTTAATTCAATTCATGAATTACCATAAAATATACCCACTATGTCATAGGTGAGATTGTTTCTTTTGAAGTTTAAGGAATTCACTGAATTGACCAAAATAAAGTTGAACTGGCCCCCCAAACATGGCTCCCTTCTTGGCCAGCCGGCATTCTGGCACATGATTTTCATCTTGAAGAGCTAAGAGGGCTTTGTTCAGTTGTTCAGAAAGGTTTCCCAGTCAGTTACAGCAGGACACCGACTGTGTGAAGTGTGTAATCCCATCAGTAGGATTTCCCCTGGTGCATAATTTCCAAGCAAGAAGGCAGCTATCGGGCTACCAGCAACAGTTGTCCGCACGGCTAATTTTCACTTCCTCGTACAAAAAAGCACTACGGCTCTCTCCTAGCAGCAGGACCGTTCACCAACAATTTTGCCTTCTCCTTAAAGCTGATCGGCATCTCGACTGCCTCACCTTGACAGTGTACTGGAGAACCGCTGTAGTGCAGACTTTCAGAATGCTGACGGGCTGCATACGGCAGGCCTTTTTGTGCTTGCTTGCCATGAAGGCAAATGGTAAATGGACTGCATTTATATAGCACTTTTATCCAAAGCACTTTACAATTGATGCTTCTCATTCACCCATTCACACACGCAGTCACACACACCAACGGTGAAAGGCTGCCATGCAAGGTACCAATCAGCTTGTTGGGAGCAATCAGGGGTTAGGTGTCATGCTCAGGGACACTTCGACACACCCAGGGCGGGGGATCAAACCGGCAACCCTCCGACTGCCAGACAACCGCCCTTACCTCCTGAGCTATGTCGCCCCCAAGGTAACCTGCTGGCCCTGTGACACAGGGACCAGTGGCTTATAGCTTTGCGTTTGCTATGCCAAATGGCCCAGGTCTCCAAGGTGATTGAGAACAGTGGTGGGATATTAACTCCTCTATTGGGATCTTTTGGCGCCACCGACCTTCATAGTTCATCATGGTGGGTGAAACCAGTTATATGACAATCACTGAATGAGTCACTCAAAACACAGGCCCTCCACAGTGAAAACAGATTGAGGATTTCAAATCAGGGAGTGGTCAATAAACTTAATGACGTCTTCTCTAGTTATCATGGTTGACTGTAACCTCACTCTCTTGTCTGTTGTTTATAAAAGACCATTATCATTCTGGGATCTTTTTGGGCACTCTCTACATTTTGACCCTAAATGTATCACATTATAGACTTGTACTCCTGGCTCCAGGATGGAAAATTAATAAGCTAGCATAAATAATTAACTCGTACTGCAAAGTCTTGTTTCAGCAGTCAGTCAGGTAGACCTTTCTTGGTTTTTGCAGGAGGAAGTCATGCTAGTCATGCATGGGCAGAAAGTAGCTACTAATGACCATAACTATTATCGTCTGTGCGTCTATGTAATGTAATGTATTGTAATGTTGCGTTGGTGCCATTGATATTTTAAGAGGCTGTCATTTGGGGTGGTTTGGGTCATCAGTGCATCATGAGGGTGTTAATGTAGTTCATTGGCTGTAGAACTGGGCTGACCACCAAACGTCGTGTGAGTGCGAAATCCCAATTACAGCACAGTTTCTTTGCCCTAGCGCGATTGGTTAATCTGAACTGCCTCAGCAAACATGTAGCTGTGCAAACAAGTAATATTTTAAAATGCCCCCCCGAAAGTTATACGACTTGTCCTGCATCTCCTTGGGCCCGCAGTCTTCCTGCGCTAGCTGCACTATACGCGCGCCCCTCCAGTGCAGCGACCGCACTGCTGCTGTGCGGCACAGTGGCTCTGGGGAACTGGGCTTGCGACTCTGGGGCATTTGATTTAGGTTCCAGGTGGGACACTGCCGTTGTGCCTTTGAACGAGGTATTGTGCCGATGGATTGCATGTTTAGAATGCAAGCTGTGTAAGTAACAGAGCACTTGCTTCTTTTTCTCTCTCCGACTGAGGGAGGACTTTGTAGCAGTGAGGACAGAACTTCAAATAAAACTCCAGATTGGGAGAAAATAAGGAATCAGGAGTTTAGAATTGGTTGATATGTAAATGGTAGGTTTGAACTACGCTGGGATGTTTGTGGTGACTTCTTAGAGTAATGGGACGAGACAATGTACAACTCCCCCCCCCCCCCCCCCCCCCCAACAAGAAAAAAAGCGCCCATGTTCAGAATGGAGAGCACATGGGATAGAAGAGGGTATATAGTGCATCACTTTCAAACAAGCACATTTAAAAATGGGTATTGAATAGCTACCATACTATCACCACAACCAGGGAGTCCTTGCATGCCGGTCCCACCCTGCTCGGCTTCTTTAGTTATGCAATGGATTCCTTTTTGTGGGGCCCTTATGCATGTTTGGGTTTCTTGTGGCCCCTTAAATCAGAATCTGATTGGCTCTTTCAGTACGTTTAATCGGCAGCAGACTGGGTGGGGCCCTACAATCCAGGAGCGCAGCTGCAGTGTGTCACTTCATAGTTTACCTGGGATTCAGAACTGCAACCCCCCAGGCCCAATGTCAGGTGTAGGGAACCCGACTCCACTCGGGTCACCCTTTCTCTCAGGGTATGCTGTTTGTCTCTTAGTGACAGGTGGACTGTTGGGGGGGGGGGGGGTCATTGGATGAGAATTCTCTTCTTCACCCTTTTCCATATTCTCTCCTCTTCTCTGTCATATTTTCTGTTCTCCTTTCCTCACATATTTGTGGTTTGTGTTTGTAGGTAGATTTGTGTTTGTGTGCTTGCGTACCTGCATGTGTGTGTGTATACGTGCATGTGTGTGTGTGTGCATGTGCATGTGTGTGTGTGTGCATGTGTGTGTGTGTGTGTGTGCATGTGCTATGTGTGTGTGTGTGCATGTGTTATGTTTGTGTGTGTGTGTGTATGCGTGTGTGTGTGCGTGTGCAGGTGTATGTCTGTGTGTGTGCGTGTATATGTGCTATGTGTGTGTGTGTGTGTGTGTGTGTGTGTATTTGTGTGTGTTTCCTTTATGGGGTCAGGCAGACAGTTAATCACATGAATGGCTCCTCTCACTTTGTATGGCCAAAGGCTAAATCATTTCTTGGCTGGCATGCCACTGAGAGTGAGGCGGCATACCAGTGCGGAGTTGGAGGGGAGTGGGGGGGGGGGGGGGGGTTGGCAAGGGGGGGCCTTGGCAATGCCTCCTGAGATATTGCATCAATACTATCATCATTTATTTGACAGAGCATCTTACAAGGCTTACTTTTTATGACTTTTTTAACCACAGCTTTGAGACCCATTTCGGTGGCCCGTTCCACTGTAGTAGTTTAATTCCACTCAGATCCTCCCCCTCCAACCGCCAAAGGATCGGTTCAAGAATCACCAGGACACCGAGAACTGGTAGTGAATGACTTTTAAGAGTGGATTGATCATTCAATTATTATTCATTTATGAAATTTGCGCCTATCCAGGCAGTCTTACCCCATATACATACCCCAGCTGGATTCGAACCCGACATCTCATTTTCCTAATGCAGTGGCTGATCCACTGTACAGCTGAATAGTGACATGTTGCCTCTCATTTGTGATTTTACAGTTACAGCTGCATATTGGTCAAGGTTTTGAGATCAGGAGATGAAAGGCGCTATATGGATGTGATTGTTGCTACCGTTACTGTTTTTGAGGACAACGATGTGTTAGTGAGGGCGTTTGAGGGGGCGCTCAGTCAGAGCAGCCGTTGGACGGCGGTGCGGGCGTTAAGCTTCCATGGGAACGGCGGCTGGGCACAATGAGGGCCCCGCTCCACGCGGCGCATTCTCTGGGGCCGGTCTCCGAGGGCCCCCCTTTCAGAGGCAGAGAGAGACTGAGGCTATTCAGACTGAGGAGGGGAGGCGGGCAGGGCTGTGAAACAGGGGATCTTTGTGCGGCGTGAGGTCCCCCCCCCCCCCCCCCCCGACCCTGGATGGAGACTGTCTCTAACCACAAATAAGGATGGGGGACAGAAAAGGCAATGTCACAGAGGGTTGGGGGTTCGATGAACTCCCTCCCTGTGGTCTGCCTGTTTCTCTCTCTTCATCCATTCCTATATATGTGAATATCTCTCTATGTTCTCTCTCTGTCTCTGTCTCTGTCTCTCTCTCTTTCTCTCTCTCTCTCCCTGTCTCTCCCTCTGTCTCTCTCTCGTTTCCCGGATACCACCTCCGTTGGGCTGTGAAACAGGAGCGGGGGTTTTGTTTCTACGGCTACAGGACTGGAGGGAAGGGGCTGGGCTGTGGAGGAGCCTCGGAAGGGAAGGAGCACGTCAGTAACACCCCACCTTCACACCACCTGTCTCCCTCCACCCGCCCAGATAGTCTCTGCAACCAAGCAACCAGAAAACACACTCATACAAACACCGACACACACTCACACGCACACAACCTTACTGGCGCACGGCCTCAGACACACACATCCTCAGACACGTATGCACATATACATGCATGTACACACACACACACACACACACACACACACATGCACATATACATGCATGTACACACACACACACACACACAATCTTACAGAAACACACAAATACACACAATCACACAGACACATACATTTACAGACATGCATATACACACACAAGGGCACTTTGAGACGCACGCATATACATACACACATGCAGGCTTACAGACACGGACACGACACACACACAGGAACATGCTTATGCGCGCACACACAAGCAGCTGTGTAAACCAGTGGCAATTGCCTGATACCGGCCTCTAGGAAGAAAAGACACAAAAAGGAAGCAAGTGGACGGGAGGGGAAGATGAAGAGGAAAGGGAAGAACAGGTGAGAGAAAAGCGGGGGGGGGGGCTCTTGAATTGCCCATCTGCTAAGCCCCACCCTCCCCACCCCCCACCAGACCCCAGCTGTTCCTCCCTCCCCCACCCAGCTGGGACAGGCCATACCGAGAGCCCCCAGACAGCTGACACCAGCACCCCCTGCCCCCCTGCCCCCTGCTCTGCTAAACCTGATTAACCCCCACCATGCTGGGTGAGGGGTGAGGCGCTGTACCCCCATCCCTGCCCCAGGCTCAAACACACGGCAGCAGGAAGAGAGGTGTGTGCATATGTATTATGCATGCATGTATGTGTCCTGTGTTATATGTGTGTGTGCGTGATTCTGCATTTAAACTGTGAGACACACCCACAGACCGTGAGTGCTCAATATCCAAATGTTGGACATGATGGCATTTGCTACCCCTAGAGGGGAAGTTGCATAGGTTTGGAAACTAATGTTGGAAAGAACAAATGTAAAACAACAACAACAACAAAAAGCAGGGTTCCACCAACACAAATAGAACTGTCAAAAACGGCAAAAAAATTTTTTTTTTAAAAAGTAAACCTGAGAAGAAACAAGCGTCTTAGCTTTCTGGTTGGCAGGGAGTTAAACCCCTCCAGTCAAATACAGCATGAGAACGGATGAGCGCTTCGTCATTTACAAACACAAACACCGCGAAAGCTGCTACTCACAGACACAGCGGGGGGGGGGGGGGGGGGGGGAACGGCCGACGAGGGCAAAAAGAAAACATTAACAAGTGTAAAACTGCAGCAGTGGGGAGAGTGCGCACCCCTCCCAACCCCCGCTTCTCTGCCCCGCTCCCCTGCGCAACATCAGAGGGGCGAACCAACACGTCTGACGCTTCAGGGACGAGCGGCGTCCGCGTCTCCGACCCCGCCCGCGATCGCAGGGAAAATCGCGATTTAACAGGCCGTTAAGATAGCAGGGAATGCGTGAAATGATGGAAGACAAACAGACCTGCCATCTCGGTCTTATTTACCCTTCATAAATTCCCACAAACAGCCCTGATAACCGGGGGCTTGTGAAGGGAACGGCATCCAGACGTGTGGCATTACCATGTCCTATTGATACTGTATATCGGTTCAGTCTCCTACCAACATAGCACCCCGTGCAGTTACTTTAGGAATTGCAAACAGCACTGTTACACAACAGTCTGACTCAGTTACTAATGTGGAACACTGTCTCAGTTTAAGTTCTATTTGCAAGGACACTTTCCTCATTAGTTACTATGTGGTGTTTATGTAACAATTACATGCTTATTCCTGAAGCAATTACAATATTTTTATGTGCGTGTGAAGTCAACTATATTGCATTCTACCATGAATTGCCATTTGACCTTTAGTTATTAATATCAATGTAACATTTTGGTTGTAGTTATTATGCAGAGGTTATTTAACAATTAGATTATTATACACTTATTAACAAAGTAATTCTAATATTGTCAAACCAGTATGAAGTCAACAATATGAAATTTTGCCACGAATTGCCAAATTTCCTTTTGTTACTTTTTCTTATTTTTCTATAGCATGGTTATGTAACTATGCGCTTATTAAACACTTACTGCCAAAGTAATTACAATATTATTACACTGATATAAGGTCAAATGACAGAGTGGTAAAAAAAAGCAGGGTTAAATAGAGCAGCTTACATGTCTCACATATCTCAGGTCTTACAGTAATAATTTTTAAAATCCTGGATTCAATCCATGCCATTTTAAAGTGCTAATCAACTTACAAAAAAAAAAACCTTGGCACTGGCCACTGAGAGACAGAAGGCATTTACATGACAGCTATTTCGCCCCTGTTTCTGCATGGTTCTCTAGGCATGTGGGTTTAAACAAGGACCGCATCTTATCAGCTGATTCCTTTTGTGCTCGATCTCATGCAAAGTGACAGCTCTACATTATAATATTTTTTGTTACAGCAGACAGAAGAAAAAAAATACTGATTGTTGATCTCATAACAAAAAGGGCATAAGTGGAAATTAAGTAAGCGTAATTATGCAGCCATTAGAAAGAAATCGTTTTTTTAAACGGAGTTGTCAATGCATGGAACAGTTTGCCAGGTCTAGTAGTACAGGCAGAGAGACTCGGAGTGATCCAGTTGAGCTTTGAAGCAGTGCTGGATGCTCCCTCACCTGCAGACAAATGATGAGCCTAGGTGTTTTGAATGACTTATTCAGATCATTATACATTCTTATGTCCTTTCATATGATGTCTTATCTTCATGTTCTCATTCTCTTTGTTGCAGTGAGAGTGATTAAATGCAACACCAAACTCTCTCTGACTCATAATGGAAGTGATTCAGTGTGAAGCGCGCAGAAGTGCTAAATTTGACGGTGTGAGACGGGTGAGTATCAGAGGACCCCACTGGGGAGGGGTGGTGTGTGCTTGAGCGGGTGGGCTGCAGCCCACTGCAGTCGATTGAAAGCAGGGTCAGAGGTGCTCTCGGTTTTAAAGGTGAGCCTCCTCTTTTAAAGCTGTTGCCTCGACCAGTTCAAAGCTAGGCAACCTGGAACTCTCTGGAAAAGCCATCCCACATGCCTAATAGCATAGACTATATATGAATATATACAGCATAGGCTAAAGGTATTAGGCCACCTGTGTTTTTTTTTAATTTTTTTACTTTAGGTAGAGAAGAATTCAGCTAATTTATGAGTATTTATTGAATAACAAACGAAAGTGCTAACTTTTTTTCAATTTATACCTACAATACAAGTGTTACTTAAAAACAATTTTAGACATGACTTTCCTGAAAATGGCCTCCTTTGGCTTTAATTACAAAACATCAAATTAATGGAAGTCTGTCTTAGAAGCTTAGATGTGCAGGGCCATGTATACATATTGTGGCAAGAAGATTATTCCCAGCAAGAAATTGCCAAGATGTTTAAGATTTCCAGGTGCAGTGTTCAGCACAAAGTCAGAAGAGTCTTAGTTACAGCAGAATGAACAAAGTTTGTCCAGAGTGGTAGTTGTAGCAGAAGGAATCTGGTTTGTGCAGAGTTTTTTTTTTTTTGCAGGAGAATGAACAGAGTATGTGCACAGTGGTAGTTGTAGCAGAATGAATGGGGTTTGTCTATATTGGTAGTTGTACCAGAATGAACAAGGTTTGTGTAGAGTCGTAGTCATTGCAACCTGAATAGGGTTTGTGTAGAGTGGTAGTTGTAGCAGAATGAGTGGGGTTTGTGTAGAGTGGTAGTTGTAAAGGAATACATGCTGCTTGATTGCCACTTCTTTGCCATATTTCTTGAAACTTTAGTGCCTAGAGTCATTAGAGTGTAACCCCCCCCCCCCCCATTTTCTGTACCTCCTGTGAAAATGATATTAATTGGACTAATGTGACAAAAGGAATGTGGCTTGTATCTTTAATCCCCCAGCTCTATCCCTCTTTCTTATTCTTCTTATTAGTCTTACTTTCTTCTTTTCTTACTCTTCCTTTATTATACCATCCCATCCCCCTCTCTTTCTTTTTCTCTCTCACCCTCTGTCCTCTTTTCTATTCTGTCCATCCTCCATTCTCTCTCAGCCCTTTTCCTCACCCTCTCTACCTCGCTCAGTTCTTTTCGTGTCTTCCCTCTATGTCCCTCCCTTTTCTCTCTTCCCCTCTCTCGTTGATCTCTCTCTCTCTTTCTCCCCCTGTCCATTCCTCTTGTGTCCTCTGTCTCTTTCCCTCTCTCCCTCCCTCCAGTCGCTGGGTTCCTGGAGGAGAACGCAGTGCTGCACCACGACCGCAGGTCTCAGCCCAAGCCAGATTCTATTTTCTGCTGCTTCCTGTTCCTCCTCGCTGCATTGCCATGGTTACCATGTCATCCCACGGAGGACTGCTTCCCGTTTCTGCAACAGGGGCAGCAAGCTGGAGCTGATGATCTCGCTCTCTCTATCTCTCTCTCTCTCTCTCTCTTTTTTCTATCTCTCTCTCTCGCTCGCTCTATCTGTCTATCTCTCTCTTTCTCTCTCTATACATTTTCCTTCTCTCTTTTCTTTCTGCCTCTGCTGTCTCCCTTTCTCTGTATGACTCTCTTCCTCACTTACTTATTATTTCTGCTTCTCATCCCTCCCTTCCTGTTTTTTTGTAGTCTGGTCAGTGAGAAATTGTTTGAACTGTGTGTTGGGCCCCAAAACTTGGCCCCCTGTTTCTCTGTCTTAGTTCTGTTCTGTGGAATACACTCTGCTGCTGCGAAAGCTGAGTTTGGCTGCAGAATTACATCAGAACATGCAGTTGAATTACATCCACATACACATACACAGAGACCACAAACATGCAAGCATGCACATACACACACACACACACAAATGCACACACATACACACACACACAAATGCTCACACATACACAGTCATACACACACACACACACACACACACAAATGCACATACATACACAGTCATTCACACAACTACGCATACACTCAACTTAAAAAGCACATGTGCACAAGCGCACCCAGGCATGCGTACACATGCACAGACATATCTATTCAGGCGGAGACTGACCCTGCCAATGACCTCATTAGTTTAGCCTCGCTCTCCCTTTCATCCCTGTCATGTAACACAACGTCTCTTCTCCATCCTTCCCCGACGAATGCGTGCTTTCCTGTCAGCATGCCGAGCGTCTCATAGCCACATTCTCGACTGCACAGTGAGCCGCTTGACAGTGGTGCCATATGAGGGGGGGGGGGGGGGCGGGTGTTTAAGAACATTTCCAAGGGCCCTGACTGACACGGGCCCTAAAATAATTAGCATTTTCCACAAGAGAGTTGCAAACCTGCAAAGGTAGAAGAGCTGTAGCATTGAATGGGTTGATTATTAGGTTCTGGAGGTGTGGTTGCAGTAATTTTGCAGGGATGGCCTGGGGTGATGGGGCCCAATGAGAGATGATGGGGCCCAAAATCCCTGGTGGAGCCCCTGGCTTTTGATACACACTGCATTACATTCTGCCAGTCATGCAGTAGAATTTTTCTAAATATATACAATTTGTGGAGAACCTTTGAAAATAATCTGAAAACATTTCTTGGGGTGTCCTAGCCAGTTGGTAGCTCACTATGTGCGTATCTGTATATGTATGTATCATGAAAATCAATTCAGGCATTGGTGACATTCAGGAAAAGTTTTTTTCATAACATTGAGAGAATCATAAGGAGGCTCACCCTCATAAGACACCCTTCCAGTGCATGGATGGGCCCCACAGTCTGGTATCTGTTAAGGCACTCTTCTAGTGCATGGATGGGCCCCACAGTCTGGCATTTGTTCAGGCACTGTTCCAGTGCGTGGATGGGCCCCACAGTCTGGTATCTGTTAAAGCACTTCAGGCATTACTGGCATTTATATGAGCAAAATATTTATGCTAATCAGAAAATGCTGCAAAGATGTGGGCATTAGAACAAACATACCCAATTAAAAACTCAGTTAAATAATTTTATTTCTTGCTGGGTCCTCACAAGTTAGGCACAGACTGCCCTGACACCACGTCTCTGTCAGTGCCAGCTGTGGCTCGCGATCCTGCTGGGTGGCATCTAATTGCACGCAGCATCATCCAAGGAGGGAGGCACTTGAGTGGGTGGCACGCCTGCACCTCGTCGCTGACCAGCGACATCTTCTGTTCAATCATGTGTCCACAGCCTGCCTGCTCAAGCTGCACACTGAGTGTTCTCCTCCACCCCACTGTCTGCGTGCGCTTCACTGGTGGGCTGTGGCCATGAGCTGGCACTGTAGCCATGGATATAGCTGTGAGCTAGCCCAGTAGCCATGGCTGTAGCCGTGAGCTAGCCCTGTAGCAGCCATGAGCTAGCCCTGTAGCCATGGCTGTAGCCGTGAGCTAGCCCTGTAGCCATGGCTGAAGCCATGAGCTCGCACTGTAGCCATGGCTGTAGCCGTGAGCTAGCCCTGTAGCCATGGCTGAAGCCATGAGCTAGCGCTGTAGCCATGGCTGAAGCCGTGAGCTAGCCCTGTAGCCATGGCTGTAGCCGTGAGCTAGCCCTGTAGCCATGGCTGAAGCCATGAGCTAGCGATGTAGCCATGGATGTAGCCTAGTATTCCTTTGCAGGGTTGTTCACTTCTTCCGATGCAGACTGAAAAGTCGCCTCTTCATGCTCTCGGGTCCTCTCCAGTCCACACGCCCAAACGCTCCCACCCCATCCGGTTGTGGTTCTGATTAAACTTCATGGCTTTATGTTTCTTTTCCCATTACTTGTTGTGGGTAAAGTTTATATTCAGAATTTGTATTTTTGTTTTTGGTTAGCATGGCACTTTAGTGATATTGTATCTGTATGCAGCGGCCTGGGAATTACTCATAATAATCAAGTGAATGTACTTACACTTCTCTTACATTATGAGTCATTCTGGATAGCAGCATCTGCTAAGTGTTTGTAATCTAATTCCATATTGGGAGAAGATAGATGTAACCGCCCCCCTCCCCCCCAAAAAACAAAAAAGCTGAAACTTCTGCTATTTTTTTTATGCTGGTGAGGTAACCTGCTCACCCCTGACTCACCATAATGGAGCTCCGTAATGAAGGGGAGACCCTTCCCTTGTTATGATTGGCCGGTAATGGGAAGCGTGTGTGTTCCGAAATCGGGAATCGGAGCGCTGGAACAGTTTGTCCGCTGCCCCAGGAAACGTCAGAGCAGGGGGAACGAGAGGCTTCGGGAACAAAAGGTTTTCCGGGGCACTCTTGCACTTGTTCGATCGCATAAAGTCAACAAAGAAAATGAGCTGGAATAATGGCTGTACTAATATTAATACTGCTGGTATTAATGACGACACTAAGAATGACGGGACTACTATTAAATAATAAAACTTTATTTATAATTCACCCTTTGTACAAGGTCTGAGGCCCAAAGTTCATACTGTATAACAACAACAACAATAATAATAATAATAATAATAATAATAATAATAATAATCATAATAATAATAATAATAATGAAGTGGCCTAGCAGCCCAAACCTGGCCTGGCATCAGCTTGGCTTTCTGAACTGCAGGGGAAGTCTTGTGTAACTCTGTGCAGGCCGGACGTGGTCCCCCCCCCCCCCCCCCCCCCCCCCCCAGTGGACTGGCCCGGTCAGCGCCGGGTTCAGCGGTTCAGGTCGAGGCTTAACACATGTATTTTCTTTCCGGGCGGAGGCCTGGGACAAGGTGTTCCTGTTTGCCACAGGCGTTTTTCTGTTTGCTGTCGGTAAATAGCTCCCCCCCCCCCCCCCCCCCCCACACCCCTTTATCCAAATCACCAGCTTCATGGGACAAAAAAAAATAATACAGTTCACACTGAGTACACACATCTGATCACCAGTACACTCAGGTCTGTGTGCGTTAAATGTTAACTGAACATGAGCAGGGTTGACTGAAGTCCAGTATGAACCAAATGTACTCCATCACAGTTAAAAGCACTCGGCCGAGTTAAATGTTCACTGAGCATTTTTCTGTGTTTCTTACAATACATTTTTCACGCTTCCTTTTCCCTCAATGTCGGTTGACAGGTTTTTCCCTATAAATTCACAACTCCCTTCCCTGTAATATTGTGACTGATTAATCTGGGAAGAGGGTTTTTTTTTATTTCTTTTTTTTAACGGGCAGAACTTTCTCTTGAGATGATTCGGCAGTTTCACCGGCAGCTTTGTTCATGTGATATTGTTCCAGATTGATCTTTTTCCCTTTTTTTTCCCCCTCAGATCGAATAGAATTTTCCCTCAAGATAACTTGGCAGGTTCGCTTGAATCCAGGAGATGGTGAGATAATTTCACATGCCTTCAGGCAGGAAGAGCAGGGTGTGTGTGAGAGTGTGTGTGTGTAGGCACGTGTGCATGTTAGCATGCATCCTGAGACAGGTATCTTCACTGGGTAGGTCTCACCTTTATGTAATTTTAATTTACCTTTATGTTGCCAGGTAGATCAAAAGGGAATGCAGTTCTCATCTGCAGTGGTGTCCTGGGGAGTATAAGTGGGCAGAGAAGGAAAAGAATCGTGTAGCCTAGCAGATGCAGGGGATGATTAGGTGGCCAGATTAGCAAGAGCCAATTTTTGAGTGAATTTGACCAGGACACCAGGGTTAACATCCCTGCTCGTTTGAAAAGTGCCAATAGAACACCTGCGCTGTGAGTCAGGTGTTTTATTGTTGGGGGTGGGGAGGGGGGGGTGATGGGTGAAGTGGACCCTGGGGCCTCATGTTTACTTAAAGAGTAAATAGGAAAGGGGGGCACCAGGAGGCTGACAAAGGACAGGACTGCAGGAGAAAACCCCTCACAGACAATGAAGACCTGCTTTTGGTGTGTGTGATGGGGGGGGGGGTGTCCTGCCTGTCTGTGAGCCACTGTGGGGGGGTGAGAGGGGGGGTGGTGGGTCTAGGGTGCAGTGACAGACACAGTTGGGGGCGGGGGGGCTTTCCAGGCAGCAGCTGAAATAAGCCTGTGACTGAGCTGAGGGAGACTGGGGGGGTGGGGGTGAGAGTGAATATGGATGATGTGTGGTGGGGGGCTGTCCCAAATCTTGGACCAGCTGAGCGGGTAAATTAGAGGAGGCAGGTGGAGGGCCCCAGACTGGAACACAGAGATCTCTCTAATTAACACTTTCACTGCTGAGGGATGGGGCCTCGCATAGACAGGCAATGCACTATAGTTTATTCATGAGGCCAGGGGGCTCCCTTTGTACGTGTTTGTGTGTGTGTGTGTATGTGTGTGTGTGTGGAGAAGGCTACGTGAATGTGTGGATGTTTGCTTATGTGTGTGTGTGTGTGTGTAACACGCAGCATAACAGGCATGACAATACAGTCACCTCACTGGCGACAAAACCAAATATGACTATAGATGCTACAATATAACACTAAAAACAACCAGCCATGTGTCTTTGTTTTAACAAAATGCTGTGCACCTTGTCAAACCACTTACATTTTTTTAGCCCAAGATATGGTAGTATCTTGCTCACTTGCACACTTATAAGTATCCTTCTCATTCCCTCTACTTTACTCTCTCACTCATTCACACATGCACATATTCAATCCCTCATACTCACTCAATCTCATTTATTTTTTTACTCAGTTGCTTGGCTGCTCCCACAAAAGTAAAAGCAATACCATGCTATTACCACTAGATGGCAAAAAAGGCACTAGAAACATTTTTGTCAAAACCTGTGCCTTTTCATTATTTTTCAATAATTTTCATTATTTCTCCCCAAGAATTTTGTGCTACAAACATAGTTTTCTTCCACTGGGTGTGGAGTCCTCACCGTCCAATTAATAGGACAATTGTAGTCCCCACATTTAACCCGTTTCCCACCTACTTAACAACCCCTCACCTGTCCTTCTTTCTGAAGCTGGCCCGAAACGTGATCTCAATCAGGGCAGTTATGGGCTGCCAGGCAACAGCACAAGAACACACACACACACAGCTATGCAATGCTGCGTCTTGTAAAATAAAAATGAATAAATAAATAAATAAATAAGCACACAAACCTAACGGCGAGCGGAGCCAGAGAGCGGCAGCGTCCTGCTCTCTAATCACGGCGCTGATGGCGGTAAGGTGGGCATGTTGACACGATGCACCGCGGCTTTGCCCCAGACTCCCGGCGTGGCTGAGAGAGTGTGCTCGTTAGCTGCTCAGTATTTATTAGGTATACAGCTCCTGAGAGAGAGAGAGAGCCATCCGTATGCTGTGGATTGCACTGCATAGCATCATGGGTGTCCTAGCAAAACTTCCAGTCCACCCCAAACCAGTGCTGCCAGATTGGGTAGATTCTGCCCAGTTGGGCTATTTTTATGTTATTACGCAGGGGAAAATGGCTTTGGACAGCTTGTCATAATTTGGGCTATTTTTTTATTTATTATATTGGGCGAGTTTTTATCTTCCTCTTTCAGCTAATCATTCACATTCAGGTGCAGTTTGTTCCTCCTCTACCTATTCCTTGGTTGGTAATCTACCTGAAGCCTGTCAATTGACCTTTAGCAAATGTATGATTGCCACTGCAGTCCACCAATCCCTGCTTAGAAACGGTTGCTATGTACTACTGCCTGCGGCATCTAGCTCCAGCACTGTCTGCAACATACAGCCGGTAGCGGAAAAGACTATAGCTAGCAACAAGTGACAAAGCTTCTGTAGGTGGTTAAAGGCTGCTGCTGGGGGACTTGCAAAACAGACATGCGTTATGAGGGGGGTGGGGTGTTATTTTTATTCCCTTAGCCAAAGGCAAACTTGGAAAAGTGTCTGTTGTGGATAAAACTTTGTGACACTTGCAGTCAATACCGTAGACGGAACGCAGTTACCTACATTTGCACAAAGGTATGGTATATTCTGCCTATTAATAACATTAGACAACATGTCTAGTCTATTAACTGGAGTTAGCCGAGTGATTAAATCAAATCAAAATTTATGCACCGTTAACAATACGGATAGACAGTTGTTAGCTGGCAATGAAATGCTTAATGTTAGCCCGCAAGCATCGTTGTGTAGCTATGCAATGGGAAAACATAGTTAGTGGTGAAACGATAAGAAATAATGAACTAAAATAAGATAGATAAGAAAGGAAATATAAATAGCATCCATGCAGGGTATCCGTGAAGGGTATGAATAAGCCTTTGATGACTTCTCACTGCACAGGCAAGCCACTGTGGGCTGAAAGCCCTGAAGGAGGACCACCCGTACTCTTACCAGGAAGTAACAATGCACAACATCTATCTCACTCTCACAAGCCAATAGCATCCTATCGGATACATACTCCCCTACCACCAGGGCCACGGTCCTAGTCCAAGGGCTCTGGGCTAAGAAGAACAGAGTGGGATGACCCCCTGCTGCCATCAGATCTTCTACGGACATGGAAAATGTGGCAAGGTGAGCTGCAGCACTTACTACAAATTGTGTTACCCCCGGTGCTATGTCTTCCCGGACTAAGATGGAGTCAAGGTGAGCAGGCGACTGCACATATCTTGTGATGCCTCGAAAGCGGCCTGTGGATCAGTGGCTTACCTTTGCGCTGAAGACCAGGAGGGGCAGGTGCAGCTGGCCTTTGTACTGGCCCGGGCGTGCATTGCTCCAAAGCAGAAACACTCCATGCTGAAGTTGGAGCTAAGTACTGCCCTCTCTGCAGCTCAGCTAGCCAAATTGCTCCACAATGAGTTCACCCTGGTAATCAAGACACAACACAACCTTATGGACTGACTCCATGTGAGTACTGTGATACAGGTACCCAAAGTGCATAACTTGCATTCACATGCACACTCATTCTCGTACCTAGATAGTACACTTGCACACAAGCACACACACACACACACTCACTCTCACACACACACATACACGCACCCACACACACACACAGACACATATGCGTCCCATATATAGGCACATGCTTTTCTCTCCCACTGCCAAGCCTCATCAGAGCCCTGTCAATCCTCCCTCCTCCAGCCTGGAGAACCAGCGCTGGTCCCATCTGGCAGGAGAGGGCACAGATTAGACTGGTGATATCATTCATAAAGACACACACACACACGCTCACACATGGACTCACACATATATCTGTCATACAGACACACACATGCGTGTGCACTTGCGCACACTCACATATGCGTACACACACACACATAAGCGCACATGCATATACACTCCAGTCCTCATAAGGGACTGTACGTGTTAATATATATCTGATCATTTTTATTTTTCTCTCGTATTGAAATATGCGTTCAGCAGAGGGAGTGCTGCAGTGCTACTGTTTATCCACAATCTTGGTCTTCTCATTGTACGCTACTGCTATCCTTCATTCAGGTGCTACCTCAGGTGGTAGCGAAGGGTTATAGCCCTCACCCCCCCCCCCCCCCCCCCCAACACACGCACACACAAACCCCAAACTCCAATTTCCTGTTTGTGTTCATTCTTCCGTCATCATTGCGAAAATGAAAAGGGGCTGTGGCCTCTTAAACCAACACAACTGTAATATTCTGGAGGTGCCGACACCACCTGCATTAAAATGAGCTCACGAATGCTTGTTTACTGGGCTACATTCTTGATGTTTGCATCAGGAGGTGTCATAAGAGCCTGGATTTGAACCCATGACCCCACCATCCGTGTGTCACCTTTTTCCACCTCTTCCACTTCCCCCTGCACTTCTTCACCAACCTCTATCTTTAAGACCGACTCCACTTCATCCTCTTCACCTACCTCCACCTCTGCCACCCCCACCACTTCCACTTCCATCACCACCTCCAACACACCAACCTCCATCCTTTTCATCTCCTCCTCATCCCCCTCTACAAACTACACATCCACCTTTCCCTCCACCTACACCTTCCTGGACCACAACCGCTTCCACTTTCACCAACAACAAAAAAAGAGTCAAATGAAAATAAATTTAAAAAACAAATTAATTAAGAATTGGCGAAAACTGCTAACTCCCAACGAAGAGCTCCAGAAGCTGGTGATACATTATTCATGCCTTAGCTCTGACTTAAAAGTTCAGATTGGAGCAGCGTGGAGGCAGTTTTAATTAGGATTAAAAACGAAAGAGGGAAAGAAAGAGGTGGAAAAACACCCTTCACTGCAAGCGTAGCGCTGGAGTGGGTACGGCCTGCGGCCTTCATTAGCATGGATTTACAGAGTAAAGATTATTTATTTATGAGCGATTGCCTCATGCAGATTTCTGCCAGCCACCGTGAGGGGGGGTGTTGTCAATCCCACCACTTCCTTATTTTAACTAATTATGAGCTGACCCCCCTGGGCTGATCATGGGTAGTACCACAGATTCTTTAAGTTTAAACAGATGCTCAACTCCATGGCTTTGTTTCTTAACTGCAGGAGGTTCTGGTTGATAATAGGAGTTTGTTTTTCAGTGCTGTATTAAGGCACAGAACATGCCCTGCCACAGTACTGCCCTTCATCCAGGCCTTTTTAGGAATTTTGAGTAGATGCATCACATTTTGGAATTCACTTAAATGGTTGGGAGTTAGGCAGACAGAAATTTCACTAACTGGTAGGTCTATAGAATCTATAGTAGTCCTTTGTTGGTGCAATGCGCTTGCTGCTGTCCCTGCTATGGCGTCACCATGGAAACTGGGCGTAGCTTGCCGGGGAATGTCACGCTAACCTGCGCTAAACCAAACTTAGCATCGCATTAACTGCTCTCCAGGAAGCATGAGGCTGTACCGCAAAAAACCCATAGCAGCGTTTCCTGGGGCTACACAAGAAGAATAAAATAAGGATAAGACGTCTGTGATGTGACCTTGCTGGTATAAAACAGAGAGCAGCGCTACCAATCGGGGAGAAGGTTGCAACAGCCAGTACGATGGGGATGGGTGGATACTTCATGGCGATATTTCCAGGCTCCCTGTGGGAATTACCGGCAAGTCAATATACAGAGAATATCCACCAACTATATTTTCTGTTCTACTGGTTATCGTCAAAAAACTCTGAGATAGGCAAAACTCCCCCTTTCCAGGAAAGTGACATAACAACCATCTTATCACTGTTTTATTTGTCCCAGGGTTACAAATATATATACTTTGCTTGGAGCAGAAACCCAAGCAAAGGTGTTTGGTTGCACCCTCTGGCAGAGATGATTGTTGCATTTCTTGGTACAGCCAGCATTCAAAATAAATCCCTTTGCTTTATTTTTCTTTCATGGGAACAACACCCCTCCTCTCATTTTCATTATCTGTGCTGCCTGCTATCGCAGTGATTTTAATTTAAAACTAAAATAGAATTTCTTTGTAACAAAATCTTTGGAATGTACTTGGAATTCCTTTTTTTGTAGCTAAAATTCAAATGGAGTCAAATCTTAATTATACTGTAGTTAATGTTACTTATTTATGCAAATAGGCACCGATTAATTAGAGTGCATAAAAAAGGGTAGTGAATTGCTCTGACTAAATAATCAGCAGGCTGTAATAACTATTCAAAAGAAAGATCATTATTATTTAAGGGGATGATTTAACCAAATCACGCAGATGTGCGTATGTCTTTGTTGTGCATCAGCAGAAAATTATGATTTTTATGTATATATCTGTCATCATTATTGTAGCTATTTCAGAGGATGATCTAGCCTCATTAATAAAGAATTAATTCTCTGCACAAGTTAAATTGTAGTTGGAGATTTTTGTGTTGTTTAGTGAAAATCCGCCACTAAATTCTAAAGTAGACAAAAAAACCAAATTCTCTACAAGAAACTTAGTCTAATTTGCTTTGTCATTATCTGCCATTTTGAATGAAAACACTTTACAGGAAAACACTACTGATCATTATGGCAGCACAAGTACACACCTCAGAGTGCGACTCTGTATGACCGCTATGTGAGAGGGATTGTGCTGGTGCCGTGCTCTTGGATGGCAGTATGTCGTGATAAAAACCTTTCAGTTTGTCAATCTATCCATTGGTCAATCAGTCAATGGCTTTTTGATTTGAAGTTGAAAATTCTGAGACAAAAAAAATGGGAAAATACAATTCTAAGAGAGATGGTAAGAGACTGAAAATGGGTCAAAGTCGTGTGTGTCATTGGCTGGGTTGAGGCACGCATAGCAGAAGAATGTGTGCCCCCTCCCCTCACAGAGTCCAGCAGTTAGGTAATGGAGAGAGGGTGAGGCAGGTGGGGGCTTATGTATAGAGCAGGAAGTAGCATGTTCTACCTGGGAAATTATATGAAAGGGCTGTTGCCTTGAGAAATGCACAACACTAGTATCGTTATCTTCTCCCTTTTTTCTTATCCCCAACGTTCTCTTGGAGCATTACACACCCCCCCCCCCTCCCCCCTGACCCCCTGGCCCTGTAGCCTCTCAATCTCAAATATTCTTAATTTGACCGATCTCAGAACATTGCCAATGTCACAGTTCAGCAGAGGAAGACAAAAAAGGTGTCTGGAAAACTTTCTCTCTTTCTCCCATTCTTTCTTTTTCTCTCGCTATCGGTGTCTTTGCAAAAGTCTTTACAAGAGCACACTTCTCTTCACAAGTGCAGTCTCCCTTTATTTCAGTATTAATATCTACACAACTGTTATTGAGACACCCCCCCCCACCCACCCACACCACCACCAATAATCACCACTAACCACCCCAGTTTCTTCTAACTTCATTTGTCCTCTCTCTCGATCTCTGTAAATGCTCCATCATCCCCCCCCCCCCTAAATATTCTGCTGTATCATTACAGCAGTGAATGGTAATGCTGGACACTCTGTAGGGAACTCACAAAACATCCAAAACTGATAAAAGCCCCTGCCCTCTGCAGTCTACAGGCAAGCAAATGGAAAATAATTAAAATTCCCTTGTAAATTAAAAAATGCCCATAATGTCCTCTGAGAAGTTTCAATTAATGAATTTTGAATTGTAATTAATTGCCTGAATTGACTGAATTAGAAATAGAATTGACCTCTACCCTGCTTGTTAACGAGATCAGCAGTCATACACTATGTTGGCTTTCGCTTCTGGTCTTTACATACCGACTTCAACTTGATTTGTGTCGTCCGCGGGGTTCCAAAACACAAAGAAGGTCAGGACCCCCAAACTGCCACCCCACATGTTGCAACATAAAGAACCATTGTTGCTAAAACACTGGCATGGTGAAATAGTTTATAGAGATAGCACTGTGAGTTTTAACATTTTCAAATGGTCTATCACGTGACCAGATTGATTGAACATTTTGAATGCAAATAAACCCACTCTGGCCCAAGTCCGGGCCAGTGCGACTTAAGAGGTTAAAGTGCAGATTTTCTGCTTCTATTAAAAGGTATTTATATATAGGTATTATATAATTGTGAAGTACACAGCCAAATCAAGAAAAAAAAAATCTTTTTCCAAACATTATGAAGCTCACTGTATGTGTAAATGTATAACCCAAACTGATGGAACAGAAGAAAAAAACACGGTATTGCTGTGAACAATTACTAGCTCACATGCAGCCCATTTTGTAATGGTTTTGACACCTTTGACATAAACTTGTATGAAGGGGACTCACAGAATTTTCATACTGAGCCTCAAGTTACCCAGAGTTTTTGATATTGAAAAAAATTGCCTTTTACAGTCATAAGGAAAGGTGGTCCACACCAGCACTGTGTGACGTCATCAATATGACAGCTGGTTGACATGACGACCTCCAGTGGTGGCCAGAAGCTATACACAGTCCTCCTCAAGATCCGGCCCAGCCCACTCATAAACCCCCCATGCACTCATACAATACATAATTATAAGCTTTGTTGCCAGATCAATAGAAATGATCATTTGTTAACTCAGTCAACTCCACATGCACACAAACACTACGGGAAAATTATTTGAGGCTGACTCTTGGCTAACCGCTTTTCAAAGTATGCTCAAAATGAATCAGCATACTTTAAAATACATGCTCAAAATGAATACCTCAACTGAAGGAATAGGCTTCTAAGTATCTCAAAATGTGCACACTGCATGGACATACATATTAGCACAAGTACTAGTTATTTCCAAATGCATGTGTTTCACAGCTGATGTTGTAGAATATGGTTAAGAACAACATACAATGTGTTGCAAAATGTGTTCTACGTATAAGTTTACGCATTTCTAATTCTTAAAAACAATATATTAATAAATGTTCATCTACATGATCAAAGTGAAAATCACTGATATATTATTGATATATATATCTATGTGTGTATTTCACATTACATATGTGAATTAGTTGTATATTTTGACATAAATTGATGATATTCTGGATTTCATACGTGACCTCACATTGGTGCGCAGTATAGTGGCCCAAGGACAGGTCCCTCTGCATGCAGTTCACCCACTGCTGGGGTCTGAGTGGCTGAGCTCTTTCTCCACACAAAACCTTTGATTTTATTTCAGCCCTAAAGTCGATAGCAGTAGGCCTGTTTTATGACATTTTCTTTATTTTTTTCCTCCAAAAAATGACATATATAATTATAAAAATAAAACCTCTGCGCTTTTCGTGACCCAAACGACAGAAAACGATCGATTCAAACGCAGTTAGCGTCTCGCGGACCCAGAAACCGTGCGAGCAGAGGGGCGAGGGACGGAGGGAAAAAAAACCCTAAAAGGCGACGATAACACAATTTCTGAACTGCCGGGAGAGAGAAAAAGAAAGAAAGAAAGAAGAAAACTCAATCCTTCCACGTGAAGCGAGAGGGAAGCAGGCGGGCGGACGGAGTGTCTGCGCGGGGACGTGATGACACTGCGAATCTGCGTGGCGGGGCGCGTCTGTTACCCCTTTACTGTGCGAACGTCTGTGTGTGAGGGAGTGAGAGGAGCCTAGGGGGGTGTGGGACCTGTTGTTGGGGGGTGGGGGTGGGAGCACTTCGGGCCTCAGTGTGAGGAGCAATACCGTTGGAAGCACCCAAAGTTCTGGGTGGCTGGGTTATTCTATGGCTGAGACCAGCCATAGAATAAAAAACAATTTAAAGGAAATGGAAATGGAACAGAATAACGTATAACGGCGATAAATACCGTAATGGAGTAGAATATAACAGGACGGAGGGATTATACGGTGTACCTGGGGAGGAATTAACTCGTCTGCAGAGTCTGCGGAAAGCGTCGTAAAGCGAGGCCGTGGCGTACGTGTGGGGAAAGCGAGAGCGGCGCTCCGGCTCCGCGGGCGCGAGCGAGCCCCCCGAGCGGACGGCCGGGGTCTGGCGTGACGCCATCGGCGTGCGGTCCAAAAGGACGCGAGCGCGGAGGCCTGGAAGAGAACAGAGCGTTCCGTAGCGGCGGAGCGCTAACAGCATCATTGAGACTCCCGCTAAGGGGAACAAGCTCCTAGAGAATTTTGGACTGGGCAGACCAGCCACTTTGGCGTGTTCTGTCTTCGCTTTGGCGCGCGCCGGGGGTAAGCGCGGTGTTCCGCGGAGAGGCACACATTTCTCCGCGGGTCCTCCTCGGACCACGTGCGCCAGGCCAGGACTTAGCCACGGTTTAGCCAGGCAGTCGATAAGACGTGTACTGTGACCGGCGTTCTGAATTGCCCACGCTCTCCCTCTCCAGTCCCCTCCCCGTCGGCTCCCAGGTACGTCCCTACCCACAATTCACTGCCTTACTTGTTTTTCACTCATAAAGTCGGCAGATCTTTTGTATTTTCGGGGTAATGGTTAATTAATCAATGTACTTGTAAGTGTCTTTGGCCTGTTTTGTCAATATTTTCTTTTTTGGCTCATTCAGTTTCATTCATCCACGCTACGTATCATAGTGTGTATTTAGCACTGGTCACATGGGTTTGTGAATGTGGATTTTAAAACAATGGGTGTGACAGGTCAGTATTTTTCACCCAAAATTGTATACCTGAGCAGGACTGGGTCAGAGTCCATAATCTAGACCCTGATTGGTTGGTTGATGTCTAGATCAAGTGATCTAGAGTACATTTACAGCTTCATAATTAGTGGGTGCATAGGGTCACATGTGGGGAACGCAGCCAAGATGGAGTACTTTTCATTGTAGTTAATGTAAGTTACTGTGTAACACCCAGGGGTTGAATTCAGCACAGCTATTAGGCTTTGTTCAAGCATACGGTAGAAATGTGTCTATTCCCATCTTTAAAGGCTTTCTAACCCCTATTTTTTTTTTCTTCTTCTTTTGGAGCTCGTCTACAGCCGGCAAAGGCTAGCCGCTGGCACTAGGTCGACCAGAGGAGGCGCTATTGCACGACGAAGCAGGGTGCTCCCCGCTAAATTCGCGAACCAGCAGATCAATCGGCAGGATGATCCACCACGTTTGGAACGTTCCGTCCGTTGAACAAGAAGTTTGCTCTGAACAAGTTTGCAACATTCAGAAATGTTTCTAGGGAGATCTCTGGGCATGTCATGGGTATAGGAATTCTGGATACGTGAGGCTGGCGGTGGCATACGCGTACACTCACACACACACACACGCGCGCACACAGGCGCACACACACACACCCACTCGCATATATATTGCGCCATAGATCTATACGTCTCCATGAATAATGGACTCCATATGTACAGCGTGTGTGCTTCATTGGTTGATCAGTAGCATATGACAGCACTCGGAACAGAGTCATAACGCAGGATGTCTAATCCGTGAATCAGGGAGGAAAATTCTGGATCTTTGGCGAGGTTTAATCGTCCATTATTAAGCCATTCCTACCGAGAGTGCTCAAGCGTGCATTCCGCATCCTGCATGCTGATTAAAAATTGAACATTTTTTCTCTCTCACTCTCTCTTTCTCTCTCTCTCTCTCTCCGCATTATTGTGCATCTCTGTCTCTCACATCTCAGTATCCCTCCATAGCTGTTTTCTTTCTTTCCCTGTCTGTGAATTTCTCTCCATCTCTCCTTCTCGTTTCCTTCTTTTGCCCCCCGTTCTTCTCTTTTTCCCTCTTCGCTCACTCCCTCCCTCCCTCCCTCTCTCTCCTCCTCTGTTTCAAGCTACTGTCAGACGTGTGCAGAGAGCTAGGGGACCCGTGGGAATGTTACCATGGCAACGCCTGCCACTCATTCCCATCTCAGATGTAAATGACCTCGAATTTTATTAGCGCACAATTTCAAGAGATCCCTGCACTTCTTTCTTCTTCTCCCCCCCCCACCTCGCACCCCCCACTCCCACTCCTAGCCCCCCCCCATAAACCCCCACAACCCCACCAGCATATCACATTCTTGCAATATTTCAGTCAGAGATTCAGAATTTATTTTGAACCCCCAAAATATGAGTGCAATATCATGCAATCTACATGCTTTTACATATTCATTACTTTTCCCCATTGTGAATGAATAAAAGATCGGTGTGTGATCACAAACCACAATAGTGATGTATGACTCTTGCATATAAATAGGCTTCTGATTGCAAATATATGTATAAGAGCGAAGGAATATCTGCACACACAAATATGTACATAGACCGGAACATAGAGTTTTTGGAAAGTCTTCTTCTGGGAAATGTTCTCTACATCTTAAATGTGTTTCAGGGGAATATATCATCATACTAATCCCATTGTAAAATAGTGCACACACCCTATTAGAATTATTGAAGCAAACTGCACACTCCACCATAAAACCCAGTCTCCCACCATACTACGCCACTCTCCAATGCGAAACGCACTCTCTCACTAAACCCGCTCTCCCACACTAAACCCACCCGCCCACACTAAACCCACTCTCCCCTGTCCTCCTGCACTAAATCCCACACCCTCACACTAATCCCACTCTTCCACGCTAAACCTACTCTCCCACTCCACCCCCTCTCCATGCACTGTACAAGCCATGTTGTAGCGCCACGCTACATGGATACTCTTTTGTTTTGCTCTGTTGTCCACAGCGACCCTCTAACAAAGTCAGTGGCACAGACATGCAACGCCTCATGGCGGTGGCAACTCAGCCTAGCAACACCAAACAACAGCCCCCTAGCGATCAACAGCGCCCTAGAGATCAAGTTCCCTGGGAAATGGCCCAATTTTTTTTGACTTGCACTCAGACTGAGGCCTAAGACATGTGAAGACAATGGAGTGAGGAGAAAGAACGAGAGAGAGAGAGAGAAAGAAAGAGAGTGAGAGAGCAAGAGAGAGAACAAGAGAGGGAGAGAGAAAGAGAGTGTGTGTGTGTGTGTGTGTGTGTGTGCGCACGCACACACTTGCATGTATTAGTGGGGGGAAGGGGGGGTGTTGGAGTGACTACATAGTGAGTAAATGGTTAGCCATGCAGTACAGTGCAGAGACAAACAAGGACAAAGGGATGCCACAGTGACTTGTGAATGATGTCACAACTGGTACAGGCAGTGCAGAGTGAGTCACTTCCTCTTCCTGTTCAAGCTGAGCCATTTTCCTGCTGCGTGTAAGCTCCTCAGAACCTCAGAATACTGCGTTCCAAAAGGAGCCTGGTCACACCACTATGCCAAAGCTGCCAGAAAGTGGATGCCCTCAACCATTACTTCCACCATCATTCAAAAACCGTCCAAGAAAAAGGGTTTGCAGCCTGGCCTCCTGTAACACAAAAACTAGACATTAACACAAGTGCAGACAGACAGCTAGCAGACAGATGTTAGCAGTGGTAAGGTTAATAAGGTATATTACCTAACAAATTTACAGTCTGGCTTTGTTGGTGAGAACAATGTTACTTTTTGACATTATAACTGTTTTATGTTTTATGTCAGACCTGGGTCAAATATGTATTTGTTTTGGATTAAAATACTTTTCTGTGCTCCATTGATTTTGCCCGGTGTAATTGAGCCTGCCGATATGATGAGCAGGCAGGGTTTGCACTTTTTGAGAGTATTTCATTGGTTCCAATATACCAGACAAGATCAGTAAAGCATAGAAAAGTATTTGAATCCGAAACAAATACATATTTGACCCAGGTCTGTTCTGTATATCCATCCATTTTGTCCATCTATATCAGTATTTTCTCCCCAGGGGAGAAATGTGGTGCTCGCGTACGGTCCATGCGGTACTGCTATAGGCTCATTAATTAATGGGGACACACACAGAGTTTGATTAACAAAGTCCATGTTCACTTAGCAAGTTGTCAACCACCTTTGTGATACCAGTTAAGCCTGATTGCGGTGGTTAGGTTTTGTGAAGTCAGCTAATGCAAAGAAAACGTAGGCATATTAAGCTTCCTTCATAGTATGTTCCCAAGCTAAACATAGTTGTGTCACGATGGCCAATCATGCATCACTGTGAGTACCAGCTACCACCAGATCTGGCCCAGTCTGTTGTATTCACAAAGCAAATGGCTTTCAAATGTTAAAATAATGTTCTGCAGGTGATGATTATGATGAGAGTGATGATGTGGATAACGTTCATGATAACATCAACAACAATGGCAATGACAACACTAATAATCATCCTGATAATAAATGCAATCATTATTAAAATTAAATTATTGTATAAATATAAAACAAATTATTCACTGCATTGGACATTGCACTATACACTTGTTTATATACACGGTGGTTTTCCCATTGGCCGAGTCAGGATGCTTCATAGCAGCACACCCAGTCATAATGCATATGCAGTCCTGTTCTGGCAGGAGGCTGGGGGACGGAGATGCAGGCAGTAAGCTGGACTACAGACTGCCAAAGCCGAAATCACGATATGAGGTCAGAGCAGCACGCGATTACACAAGGGAGAGCAGGGATGACGTGAGGCTACCGCTCTGAGATTGTTACATCACACACAGATCTGCTATGACTCACATCTGTCACTGTCCACCCCACCCCCTCCTCTCCTCTCCTCACTTGATTGGACCTAAAAGATGCTGGGTGGGGCGGGGAGGGGCAGGGTAGTGTGTAGGGGGTGAGAGGGTGTGGGGGGGGGGGGGGGGGAGGGTGTAGTGAAACAGCAACAGACAAGCAGGCATGTTATAGATGCGAATTGGACTGAACCTCATATTAACTGACCACACTTGTGACTCTGCGTTGTGAACAGAGGGTAAAGATTGTCGTCGTAGCTGCATAACATAGAAAC
The DNA here is from genome assembly GCF_013347855.1 of Anguilla anguilla. Taxonomy (NCBI): domain Eukaryota; kingdom Metazoa; phylum Chordata; class Actinopteri; order Anguilliformes; family Anguillidae; genus Anguilla; species Anguilla anguilla. Next base: position 29,874,908 of record NC_049214.1, read on the forward strand.
CACCAAGCAGCAAATCTAAAGTTAGAGTAGAGCTAGAGTAGAGAGTGGCGTGTTATTTTGAGGCGGCAGACTGCTGCGTGATTCTGGGCAGGACACGCACACGCAAGCCAAGAACACGCACAGCTACATGGGAACAAAGAGAGGGAGAAACCAGATGGCCGCGAGATTTATCCAGAGCTGAAGATTAATGCCAGTGATAAACAGGGTTTCTCCCTCCCCCAATTCCTCTCTCTCTCTCTCTCTCTTTCTCTTTCTCTCTCTCTCTCTCATCCCCCATCACTGGTCAGCCCAAGCTGGCTCCTGACAGTGCCCGCGGTAGAAAGCTGTGGTGCGGTGGTCACTGCTGCCCCACTGCTGTGGATGTGTGCACAGTGGCAGTTTGCGGTGGTAAGACTGGGATCATCAATCAATGACAATCTACAAGGAACCTTTGATTTGTGTGATCCCATTTTAGTTCAGCAGGAAGAGAGGCTGTTGAGCTACCACGCAAAAATCAACAAAGCTGATCACATGGGAATTAATGCACGAATGAATAAAAATTCCAGGCTGCCCGATGCAGTCCGCTGTACTAGCCATTTGACGCCTTTTAGACTCCTGCAAACTCTGGAATTCACAATGAACGTTCTACTATACATCTGGTAGTTTGTCCACGGCCCCTTAAATGACTTGCATTGAATAGCTTAATTACTTACTGGAGCATGTGAGTAAAGCTGAATTCATATGAATGCATGTGTGATGTAAGTAATGTTTTTTTGCGTTTTACGTTGTTGCCATGCTGATGTGTACACCTGGGATTCCAAGCTGTCACCTTATCACAACACCAGCCCAGTGACAGTGCAACCACTCTCTCTCTCTCTCTCTCTCTCTCTCTCACTCTCACCAGGGCCTGATCTGCAGAAACACAGACATATCAAAGTAATCATATTGCTGCTGTATTCGATTTTACAGTTTACTGTGGACATGCTTATAGTCATACACAAAGTTATCTACAGTTAATCAGAAGGCTGGTGTACTGGATGTCCAGGTATTTAGCTGAATATTATGACTGCAAAGCAATCAACCACTCATGCACACGTACACTCGGGCACGCATATGTGCACACACACGCTCAGACACATACACATACTCATGCTCACGTGCACACACACTCAAACATACAAGCACACACGCTCATGCTCACGTGCACACACACGCTCAAACACATACACATACTCATGCTCCCATGCAAACACACTCAAACATACAAGCACACACGCTCATGCTCACGTGCACACACAGGCACACACTCAAACACATACACACACTCATGCACCTGTGCATACACACTCAAGCATACAAGCACACACTGTCATGCTCACGTGCACACACAGACACACACTCAAACACATACACACACTCATGCACCTGTGCATACACACTCAAGCATACAAGCACACACTGTCATGCTCACGTGCACACACATACACACACTCAAACACATACACACACTCATGCTCCCGTCCATACGCACTCAAACATACAAGCATGATCACTCAAACATGCAAGCACACACACTCATGCTCACGTGCACACACACACACTCAAACACATACGCACACTCATGCTCACGTGTGCACACACACACACACTGACACACACTCACGCTCACACACACACACAAAGACCCCTGACTCTTATTTATAGTGTCATATCGGCGCTCCGCGCGCGCTCTAATTGATCGATGCACCGGGGCGATGCGCGTCTCCACGCTGCCCCTCAGTGTATAGACGAGGCATGCTCATGCCGCGTCCCCCCTGCTCCCGCCGCGTCCCCCCTGCTCCCGCCGCGTCCCCCCTGCTCACTGCGCGTCCCCCCTGCTCACGCCGCGTCCCCCCTGCTCACTGCGCGTCCCCCCTGCTCACGCCGCGTCCCCCCTGCTCACGCCGCGTCCCCCCAGCTCACTGCGCGTCCCCCCTGCTCACGGCGCGTCCCCCCTGCTCCCGCGGTCGCACGTTCTGCGATGACGCCGGAATGGATGCCAGCAATCTCACAGGATGGGCCGCTGGGGACGCCTCCGTCAAACCTACCCCCCTCCCTCCCTCCCTCCCTCCCTCTTTTCATTCTCTCGCTCGCTCAATCACTCCTAGCTATACATGTCTGTAAGTATGCCCTTACACAACCAAAACATTTTTTCCACGTATGGAGATCGAATATATTGGCGTTCTTGATTTGGCATGGACATTTTTCATCACAATGGAAGACCCTTCTGATGATATTTACACATACATACACACCAGTGATATCAAGACATAAAGCTGACTGATTTGTGAAATAAGAACTCGTCACTTGAAATCTCACAATATATTGCAATACCAGCTCCTCCTCCTGACCCTTAACTATCACCTCCTGCAGCAGCAGTTTTTAGTCAGTGATATTGCATCAGATGAAGTCATTATGGGTACAATGTTCCGGGCACAAACAACAAAATCAATAGCAAAGGTTCCTCTGTCAAACAGTACAATAAACGGACAGACTAATGTACTGTATGTTGAAACTTGAAAGAAAAAAAAAGTCTGATCCAGTGAAAATTGTACGGCAAGTTATTTTTATTTGTTTGTTTTCAGTTGTGTAATTGGTGTCCCACATGTTTTTGAAGAAAAAAAAGGTTGGGAAATGCTGCGTTTGGCCATTATTGATGGGTCAAATTATTAGATTCAAATGATATTGATTTACGTATACATATAACATCTGCCAATAATTTGTAGCCCATTTCTCCCATTTGTGTACAAAATGTAAAGCTGAGGGAAATAAACATCTTTTCTAAATTGGTGTGCAGCTTACATATTTAAATCAGTCTCAGCAGATAAGGGTTTCACAGGCTGAGCCAGAAGAATTTACTTTCATCATGTTGCACAAATATGGGCTGTAAATAAACATATAGACAAAGTCTCTTTGGGGGCGACATAGCTCAGGAGGTAAGAGTGGTTGACTGGCAGTCGGAGGGTTGCCAGTTCGATCCCCCTGGGCGTGTCGAAGTGTCCCTGAGCAAGACACCTAACCCCTAACTGCTCCCAATGAGTTGATTGGTACCTTGTATGGCAGCCATTCACCATAGGTGTGTGAGTGTGAGTGTGAGTGTGTGTGTGAATGGATGAATGAGAGGCATCAATTGTAAAGCTCCTTGGATAAAAGCGCTATATAAATGCAGTCCATTTACCATTTATTTAACACCGCAGTGCCACGTGTTGTTTAACAGGCCTGTGTATATTAAAAGTTCAGTATGTAAGCTTTTTTAAGAACACATTTGTTCATATTTGGTTAAACTTCCTTCACATTCCGAAAGATACCTATCAATGAATGATAACCTCGCAAAAAAATGGTCTCTCTGACCGCTCCAGGCCCTGAAATCAACAGCTCTAAATTTCACTGCACCTGAATCTGAACAACCAATCAGGACAGCTCTCAGCCAGTGAACCCTGTTGATTGAGCAGGTTACACAGAGCAAAGCAGAGATAGCACTATAGCTAGCTAGTTGCCTTTGAAAACAAATACTTTGTATACTGATTTTAAAAAATACAAGAAAAGAAAGACTGTCCAAGGAAAGATTATGACCAAGAACGGATTGAACTGAGCGAGAGACAAGACTCTTGTGAACGTCGGTTGGGCTTTTCAGTGATGGGGAGCGCTAATAGGGACTTCAAAAGTGACGCTGAACTTTCAGTATTTCTGCTGGACAGGTAAATATATTGCTTCATATTCTGTGGGAATTCGTTATCGCCCGGAACTGTGCAGCCAACTAGAAAATGTTAGTTAGCTGATGTATTAGCACGCTGTTTACCTTAGGCCTAGGCCTGTAGCTATGTTGTACGTTGTTGTGTTGGAGCGTACGTGTAGTCAGCTAGCTATGTTTATAAGCTACTATTGTTCAAGTGAAATAAAAATCGCACACTCCAGTTCCATTTGCGTTCAGCAATGTTTATTTGACCGACGTTTCGCCCTTGTCCTCTGTCCAGTAGGGCTAGTCAGGCAGCGCATTTGGAGTGTTTGGAGAGTGGGACTTTGGATGGAGAGGGTGGAATGTTTTTTTCAAAATCTAGCTCGCTCTCTCGCTCGTTTCTCCAAACTTACAAACTGCACCTTTAAGTTTAATTTACCGCTGTTTTATTGTATTTAGTAATATTAGCGACTGTGATATTTTAATGCACAGAAACCGCCCCTTGATTTCAAGTGTGTGTTAATGTAATAGTTTATACTCAGGTCCGAGTAATTTCCCACCTGCGGTCGTGTGCATAACCATTGCTCATTTGCATTTACATTTATATGTTCTAGTACGTGAAGGGATCCCAGTATCGAACATAAGCCCATGTCCAAGGTGAGACTGAATACCTTAGAAAACGCGTGTAGAAATACTTTGGCAAAAATAAAAGTTAAGCAGGCGCGTAAATCTCACTATATTGAATAGGACCCGTAGTGTGGTCTGCTAACACAATGGCTGTGTATTGTAGCCCAGCTGGACTGAGGAGTGGGACTTGTTTTGGAGGAGTGCACATTCTCATTCTAAATTGAGGAAACATCGCGCGGCCTTTCAGTGTGATTGGCCGTTACTAACAGGAATAAAAATAACAGAATTGGGGATAAAAACTGGCTGTACGAAAACAGAGAAAGAAAAACATGAAAAGCTGCCGTCTGGAGAGAGATTAGGGATAATTATGATTATCCGTGATTTTTGGGAAATTTTTGTTTAAGAATTACTGTTACCAGTGCTCTGCAGCTGGTCTCTTCTGCGGATGCATATCTTGATTAAGTAAAAAAAATAAATTAATGAAACCGTCAACCATTCAAGTATGGATGATTGCCATATGAGAGGCAAAAATCCTTTCTGTCGACATCTACGATGTGGCATTTGAAAGATGTGTTGTAAGATAGACCACGTGCAGCAATTGAATTCAAGAATTCAAAGACTTACCAAACCACTGAAGCCATAATTCTTTGGCTTTGGGCAGTAGTATTCCTGAAGAAAATTATGCTAGTTTGTTTTAGTATTTTTCTGTCACTGCCATCTGCCACCGTATCTTAAAATATCTTGTTTTGCATGGTACGAGGTTGTGCGTATGAAAGTTGTATTACAACGGGAACCAAGGACCTTTTCTGTTGATGGAAAAATGGAAAAAGAATACGGGTTAGGCGACAACCAGTAGCACACAAAGTAAATTACTTTTGACGTTTTAAATAAAAAAAAATGATGCAAAAAATATGGTTACCTGCATGTCTGAATATATATATATATATAATGTATAAGAGTTACAAAGCAGCAGAGATCATCAGGGCAAGGAACAGGGTGGTGGTTTTGGTTAACAAACATGTGGCAGCTGTTTTATGGAAAACTGGTGTTTTGCTCATTTTGTCCACCCCTGTATGTTCCTGCACTGACTAAGGGGTCAGTCAGTTGTCATTGCTTTAATTTTTTTTTTATCCTAAGGAATTTACTTTTAATGATGCTGCAAAATAAATAATAAAAGTACTGTTTCAAGATTGCAATGTTGTCATGGGAAGGCACAGTGGTGCACTTTACTTGAACTTTACAGGTTAGTAATGTACTTTTTTGTAAAAATCTCTAATCTGTCTGCTCTGTGCTTGAGGCATTGAACCCTCTACGGCTATGTTGGTGTAGTCTCTTTATTTTAGTATAATCTATGCCCACTATCCTGGTGAGTGTTCTTGATCTGTTCGACCGGTGAAAAGGCAGTTTTTCTCCACGAGTGACAGAATTCTTTGGCGCCTGCGCCTCTCTCCTCTGCTCTCCTCTGATTGGCGGTTGGTCTTCGCGCGCGGCTGTTCCGGCTCACGGGCGCGCGGCGCGTCTCTCTCCAGCCGCCTCGTATTTTTTGGGCCGTACCCGTGCCCTCAGCCGGGGCGCACCGCTCCCTTTATGATCCTTACTGTTCCTCCGCTGCTTTCAGTCTGCCACACGTCTCTCACTGTGACAGGCAAGCAAACATTCCTCTGATGGAGATCTCTTAGCCAGCCTCAGCCTGCTTACTGTGCTGAAGGATACAGGTGTGTGTGTGTGTGTGTGTGTGCGCGTGCGCAGACATGCTGCAGTGAGTGTGTCTACGTGTGTGTGATTTTGCGTGTGTGTGTTTGCATAGCTTTGTGCATCAATGACCAGTAAAGCTATCCCGACAGTATGCTGTCCAACACAACCCTCTCATAAAATAGTGGAGGGACAGAGCACAGAGGGACTATTCCCCCATTGCTTTTTCATCAGCTCTTGCTGCTCTCCCATACCATTAGGGGTGTACTATAGTGAACGTTTCTACTGTTTGATACAACGTAAATTCACAGGTTCCAGGACTTTGGCATTTTTCAATGATTGTTTTCTCCTGTTTTCAGATAAATATCACACATTGCACAGGTGTGGCGCAGTTAGTATGAGAGAGAGAGCAGTTCTGAAACGCCACACACAAGCCATTCTGTCCTATACACCTGACAATATTACTCAGTTTACTTATGCAACTTCTCGTCACCTATCCTTTAACTACATTCCATTTTAAAAACTATTTTAAACATTCAGATATTTGTTGCATTATTTTTAAAGTTTGATGATTACATCAACAGGGGCTGGTGGGTGGCTAATTTTGTCCAGGCTCTGTCCCAGGGTATGAATGCACCCTATGGTCTGGGGCAGTCCCTGTGGCCACAGGCCCTGCAGGGAGGTGGAAAATTAGCTGTCGTATTTCCGAGGGTGGAAGGGTTGGTGGTTCAGCAGGATTGTGTGGCAGCCTACCTCACCTCAGTCCGTTCAACCCTTTCAGTGGCAGTGATCTTCTCCGCCCCGTGGTGGAGTGTTTATCTCCTCCAGACTGGAGTGTCTGTCTGTGTGGCAGTGCCCCCATCCACAGACGCCGAGTGGTGCGTGGAATGCTGCACTGACACAAATCATTCCGTTCTGAACCAACATATGTGGGATGATCTGGAATGATACCTGGGACAGCATTTTCCACATCCGCTGACTACGCATGAGATGATGGACTTTCTTGTGAAGGTGTTATTTGTTTGTTGGTTTGTTCTTTTGACAGGCATGGTGCCCAGTCAAATAAGTAAACAAATGGCCATCCCAGAATTAGCTACAGAGGTACATTTAATCTATTGTCCCTAGACAAGTAAGAAGAGTGGTGGTGTGTTTCTCCTGCAGAATTCAAATGACTTTACCACAGTTTACTATAGTACCTGTTGCTATTGAAATATACATACTAAAATAAATGCATATTAAAAAAAAAATCTGCTTATTTAAAAAAAAAAAAATAAATTTATCTGCCATTTTGATTTTTTTTTTTACTGAATGTATACCAAGGTAAATTTTAAGATGTATCCACAGAAAAAGCGTACTGTCTGTGCTCTGACGGATTGGGAACCACTAATCTAGAGAGCATACGACACTGAGGCTGTCCTTGTGCGCATAATGTTCGCACGTCGTCTGCATGGTGCATAGTTCAGTACCCGGTTCAGCCACGCAGCAGTTTCTGACAATTAGTTATGCTGATGCGGGTTACCAGGCGCGCGGAGCTGCCTGGAACTCGCCACGCAGCTAATCATTGTTCGACTCGCTTCCCGCTATTCTGTTTATTTAGAAATTCAGACAACGCGCTCGGCGTTTTTCGCCAGCTTGTGTACAAAGCCGGCTCCACGTAGAGGGATAATCGTGCTGCCCGCACGCGTGTGTCAGCCTGTGCGAGAGTGCGTGTTCTTTCAAATGATTTAATAAATGGAGACAACGAGACAGCAAACTGAGCTTGCGTTTAGTAACACGTCATCGTAATGTTTGGTAAGCGGCTCTAACTAGTGCCCGACAAACGTTAGACGAATGACAGGACAGCGATTGTAATAAGTCTTCTGAAAATAAATAGACTTAGAGAAGCGCACTTGTTAATTGCCAAATATGAGCTGCCAGTTTCTCTTTTTTAAAAATGAAAACCACCATTTATCTTTTTTTTTTTTTTTTTTTTTTTTTGTCTAGAGGCTCGCAAAATGTCAGTGCTAATTTGGGTTGCCAGGTATTCATATAGAACCCTACGCTGACGAGTTAAGCGCGAGCAAAGTAAAGAAAATTGTATACCTGGCAGTAGGAGCGAATTAACGCTAGGGACCTGAAACGCAGAAGAGGCAGAGTTTGCGTGCATGTCCCATCTTATGAAATGGGCCCATTCAAACTAAGTGCATTTTCTTCCAGGCGCATTTTACCTTTCTATTGCACTCCATCAGGGAATATTGCGTAACTACAAGTGCGTTCAATTAAATGTTTTTTTAAATTTATTTTATAATTCTGTTGTAGAATCCAAGGATGAATCGAGCAAAACAGCTGTTTAACCAGCTGTTTCTTCAATATTAAAACAAGTTTGTATTTCTGCCATCTATAAAATGCCCACTGTGACCGCCAAGAAAGCACATTTGTCATTATTTTAGTTATCAGAGCTGACAAATAGGGAGCTATTGCTGTATCTATTTACAATAACACAGGCAGGCTTGCTATTGGGATAGGGAAATTCAAATTTGGTAGTTGCAATATAATTTTGAAAAGATGCTATTTTAGCCAGCTTGATAGCTGAATGATCCACCTACAGTATCCATAACAGTTACAAGCAGCTAAAACTGTTATCTTGCTATCTTTCATTAGTGAGCTAACATAATCAAAATTATAAATAGTTTGTTAGCTAGCCATCATTAAAAACTACTTCAGCATCCATTTTCTGGATTCCTCTATTTTCTGAATGTTTTGCTCACACAAAGGCTCCTAAGTGTTCTCTTCAGATCATTAGATTATTGATCGGAATCACAGTAAAGCACTTGTCACCTGCTGTGTCATTAAGTCTAAATTAGCTTAAATTGCTTCAATTTTTGAGGTGCACAATTGGAATTAAGTCAACTTTGAGTGTGTACCTTGATCTCAAATCTGAATAGGCCCCGCACTGTGGATGTTTAACCTTTCTGTGTCAGCCCGAACAGTCATGTCACTTCCTGCTTTAGTGGAGATTGCAGGATTCCAGGATACTGCCCAAATTCCCCCACTCTTCCTTCTACAGCAGATCAATATACATCATCTTCACATGCACCAATTGCCAATGAGCGACTGTGCTTTGGCACAGTGCCTCTACATGCCTAGTCTCACTAATCAGTGCCCCAACTCCTTTTAATTACACTCTGACAGGTTGACTACGCCTTGAAGCCTGATGGTGCTTTCCCCAGATCCACAGTCCTTCGTCCTGCGGTCCTGGGATTGCTGTTTCGGGTAAGCCGATCCCAGATCTCTAATTAAGTGCAGAAATACCAAGGATTAAGCAGCTCAGCCTAGACACCATAGTCAGAAGCCAATTAAATCAATTCATGGTCAGAATTTGAGAGCTGCGAATTTTAATTGGCGCCTGACCGTTAGCCAGTTTCATGCACATACTCAGCATGCTATCGACAGATAACAGGCCACAGTTCTGGGTAACACAGTTGGAAACTGGAAGGGGAAGCTACCACAAGGAGAACCTAAATTTGAGGATGAACACCCCCGGTCGCACATGTAGGGCCTGTTCACCTTGAGAGTGTTTCGGTGGAGCACTAATGTCATTTATAATATCTGATCTGCCTCCAGTTTAACCTTAATGTAGTTCCCTGGAGTACATTTACTTATACTCAAATGTTCAGCTAAGTAGTTGTAGCCTAGTTTTACCTGAGCAAGATATTGTAGTAACATTACTCTTTCCAGCATTGTTCCCTTATCACTTGTGTTCTTTCTGTATTTACTGTATCAAGCGATCACTTGGGAGGTAGGAAGCATGGGGGAACACAGTCGGTCTGGATGTCATGCTAGGCTGCAGGACTTTACACTGGAAAGCGGGACATTCTATGGCCTAAGCATGAGTTTCTAGTACAGTTTTGAAGTACTGTAATAAAATATAAAACTCACTTCGGGTGACATATGATGTGTATGACTTCCTGATGTACTACCCCAGTTCCTGAGATTTAAAAATCTCAGATTAAGCCAAAACTTTAAAAAAAAGAAAAAAGATTAGCATTGACAGGAACATTAATCATTTGAACCATTTATCAAATTATGTGCATGAGCTATAATGGGCATTAAACTTACAGATACAACAGCAAATCTAACTGGATTGGTAAATTGTAGCATATGTAGCATATTTTGTGCATAGAGCAGGCTGCTTGTATTTAATTGAATAGTTGATAAATTGCAAATATTAACCAGTGTATGCTGAATGGTTAGAAGTGCAATATTGGTAACGTTGCAAAGTATGACTGAAAGCACTCTTCGAATTTCCTCAACAATGCTGCAAACGGACACACATGTCCATCAAAGGGCGTTGCCTGTTCGTTGAGGTTGATAACCATAACATCTTATGCGATTCCCAAACGCATTTTTATGCCAGCTCGGAGACTGCAGCTTATCTTTACATTTTTTTTGAGAGGTGCGCGCCTTCCTAACGCTCAGTAGTGTAATAAGCTGTGGCTAAAGTTTAGTTCAAAATCGGTTTCACGTGAAACCATGCAAAACCGTTCCATCACCGCGGCGCCAGAAATGCGCTCTCCGAATGTCCAGGCGCGCGCTTCGGACATCAATGGTTCATTAATCACCTTGCGCAAATGATAAACTGAAAGCGCCTTTCCGACGACAACCAATCAACGACAGGTTACCAAGGAAACAACCTCTACCCTTCAGAGAAGTCTTCATATATATTTATGCTGTTGTGGATGCTCCCTCCTCTTGTTCTCGGTCAGGTTAGACTGGCGTTTTGTTGAGGCTGAGAACGGGAACTTTAAGATTGATGGCTACCACCGAATATCAGCATATAACACCTCTGCGCAAACGAACCAACATTAGCCAGCCACGTCTTACATTAATTCGCTTGAAATGTAGGTTCAACTGGAATAGATTTTTATATTTTATTTGCTTATCTAAAAGGGATTTCTTGGCATAAGCTAGGTCGCTAGCGAAGCGGTCTGTGCAGCTGTTGGTGACAGCCTGAAGGTGCTTCTAGAAATACCTTTTTTTTCTTCCGTTGTAGAGTATGAATTCTGCTGGACATTTTCACAAGAAGAATTGTTTTGGTTGTAAACTTTATGAGGTAGTTAGCCAGTTGCTACGTATTGGAGAAAAAGAGGCCGCTTTAAACTCAACGTACTTTGAACTGTTTTTACGTGAATTTTAAGCCCAAAAGTGTAGTTGGGTAAATAGTTCATATGGCTAGCTGGCTAGCTAACGTTAGCGCTGAAAATATTTGATGATAAATCTTGATACCACTCGATCACGTTTAAGACACCCACGTTTCGCATTTATTGACATCAATCGAAAGAGCAGATTTATTGCGCTGTGTGTCGCCAAAGCCGTGGTCCCTGGACACGTTTAGCTGACTAACTATGCTTATGTTCCGGTGATGCTGTATAGTGGATTGTGGGGTGAATTATTTTTACAGTGCATCACCTGCAAGTGTTGATGAATTTCCACCTCTTTCTCTGCCCCCTTTTCCCTCCCCCTTTAAGTACAAACGACTGTAATTATGTATTAGTACGGCAGGAAATGCATTTTTAAATACTGCCAAACCGTACACTTATCAAATGGAATATTCATGCAAATTAATAATCAGTAAACCAATAACTGCATCGGGACAATAATAGTTGGAGTAATGCTGCTGCTACTACTACTACTACTACTACTAATAATAATAATAATATTACATATAATTAGTCTGTTTAGTATGACTTTCCTGCTACTGTCCACAGTGCAGCCACAGCCCTGTGTTATACATGTACACCAGCCTCTGGGAACAGATGGGGCTGTGAGTTTTAATATTGGGGTTTTTATATGATTTTTAAAAGCCAATCAGAGTGGTCTGTACGGTGGCGGCAGGACTCTAGGCAGCAGGGTCTCAGTGACACTACAGCCAGTTGTGTTGCCCTGTGGGACTGCTGGCCTCTGTTGGCATTGGCATGGTTTGGATGTAATACTAGACCATCCATCTATGGTCTGGCCCACAAGTTGGGGCGGGGGGGTGTATTGCAGCCTTTTCAAAAGAAGAAAAGAAACTTTGTCATCACAAAACATGTGTCTTGTGCATACAATATATATATACACACATATATATATATATGTATATATATTAGGTTATACCATGAAATGGGTGCCATTCCCATTAAAAACATATCTTTTAAAAGTTGCTTTATTGAGCATTTTATGAATTCTGTTTTATTAATAACATTGAATTGTATTGTGCCATCTCAGGATAAGTTCATCCAGTTTTTAGTTGTTAATTTATTTGTACATTCTTCTTCAGTGTCAATCCTATTGCTGCAGAATTAATTGATTTTTGAAATAGTTAAAAAATATAATACTACAGATATCTATAGATAGTCTCAGTTTCACAAATAGATTGTGACCCTGACTATTTTTGCAAGTGTAAATACATGAAAATGGTCAGTTCTTTCCATAATTATTGTCTCTACAGAACACTCAAAATCTTAATGAAAGTGGACAAATTTTATAATGATTCCTATCCAAATTTTCATGTGGGAAGTAGGCTAATTATATGCTAGTGTACATATTACACAAAGAAAATATTTAACTAATTGTACAGCTTTATTAATTTTGATACATTTTTTTGCAATTGACAGGTTTAAAGTCCCAGTAATATTGTATGTGTCAGTAGGAAAACAACACAGATATTCTCCCCGGAAAACGTATGATGAACATATCATTAATCTGTTCTCCATGTATGCCATTAGAATGCAAGTTTCTTCCCTGTCTCTCCTCCATTTCTCTCGCTCTTTCTCCCGGTAGTTCTGCCTCCTGTCTGTATCTGCTCTTCTGTGCTCACTGTACTGCCTTTGCTTCTCAGCGGCACATAATACTCTGCTGTCCAAGATGAATGTGATGGACATTATTGATTTTGCTGATAATAAGTGTGATCTAAGATATCTAATATAACTTCTGTTACATACTCACATATAATTTACATGGAATTAATGAAAACGTATGCATGTTGAGCCATTACCGGATAACAGGTACTGACGGTATCAGGGTTTGACGGTTTACAGCTAAAGCAGCCATTACTAGCCATGTAGTCAAGGTCATGACACCATACAGTGTTGATTGATTAGAGATTTGAATTACATTTCATATGCTTTATAATGGATGAAAAGCATTTTGTTCAGTTTTGGAGAGATTTTGGATATGTTTTTGATAACTCCTAGTTATCTGACCCCTGTACTGATGGAAAGATATTAATTACCACTGGTAAATGATGCAATCGTGAGTTTCGTGAATCAAACCAGTTGATTTGTAGTGAAATACATGATTATGTTGTGATTTACAGCAATGGACAATTTAGACATTTTGGATAGATTTAGAGACACTAAGGGACACCTGCTTACTTTTTGCTTCATAGAAGTTCAATAGTTTAGTACTTTTAGTAGTTCAGCTTATCGCCCTCAGATTTTGCATACCTGTGGGTAAGGTGTTTATGATCCAGGAAAAACATTTATCTGTTTAATATATGGGATCTCTGAGTATTTCACTACAAACAAAATTTTTTTTTCTTTTTTAATTTTCACCAAGATAATTGTCATTCTCACACCTGAAGTTATAAAGCTTTAAATTGGGCACCACCTAAATGGGCAGGGATTGGCCAGATTTGGCATCCGTGCAAAGGGGTTAAAGATTGACCTTCATTTCTTATAGTAATTACTGACTGTCTTTTTTCTTTGCTCAACCGAGTGTATTTTGCCATTTTTAGCACCCTTACATTCCGGAACGACAAAGTTGCACCTATTCTACCTATATTTATATTAATCATGGACCTCCACCTGATAACAATAATTGGTGACAAGAGGTTAATTAGGTAACATGCTAGGTAACTCAGAGAACATCTAACAAAGTAACTTTCATATTTAGGCCAGTGTTCTAACACTTTTGTTTCTCATTTTTCAGACTTTTAATTGCGTCTGGCTTCAGACTGAAATTCCCTGAAATTCACTGTAATTTCTACTTTCATTTAAAAATGACATTTTTGAACGCATCGCATCTATGATTATTTACTTATACAAGTACACAAAGTACACGTAGATGATCTAGTAGAACCAGGTTTCAAGCTGGTGTACTCAAACCTTTAACTGGTATAATGTGTGTGTGTGTGTATATATATGTGTGTGTGTATATATATATATATATATATATAGTGCCATATATTGTGAGGATGTCACAGTATATCTATAGTATACATCCTGTGTATCTCATTTTGCATGGCAGCATGGGCTGAGATACTGAGATGTTGCAACCATGGGACCCGGACGCAGCAGGTTGTGGGTTTGACTGCTAGGCTGACTGCTGGTTTGTTCTGCCACACTCGCACTGTGTGCAGCCTCCAGCTGAAAAACAAAACTGCTCAGGGCAGGAGGCAGCTGGTCACCAGGCTACAGCAGCGCCCCCCCCCCCCCCTCCCCCAACCCCAGCCCCCCAGCTCAGATGGCTGCTGTCCGGCTTTCACTAGAGAGCGCAATATTAGTATTTCAGCCACTCTTGCACCGCCAAATGGAAATAACAAAACATCTTTATTGTTTTAATACAGCACATTTCAGCTGCTAAATGACTATTGTTTACCAGTTAGGGGGGTTTCTAGAGAAGTTAGGATACGAGTATAGGGAATTGTTTCAAATGTTGATGGAGGTTTGGGTTAAACGTTCACTTCTTAAACCTTGTTTATTTCCATTTCTACACCATTTTGCCTGTGTGTGTGTGTGTGCGTGTCTGTGTGTGTTTGTACTTGTGCGTCTGAGTCTGCATCTGTGTGTGTATCTATGCGTGTGTGTACGTGTCTGTGTGTGTGTGCTTGTGCGTCTTAGTCTGCATCTGTGGGTGCGTGTGCATCTGTGGGTGTGTGTGCTTGTGCTTCTGCATCTCTGTGTGTGTGTGTACATATATTGGCACAAAAGCTGTTTGATTCTGCTTCATTTAATACAGCAAACCTAAAACGGAAGTCATGAACCACTAGAACATAAAGGAGGATAAAGTTTTGCCTGTTATTGATCCACAAAAATTGCAGTCATCATTCTCTGTTTTGTCCAACCCCTGACAGTAGTACTCTCAGCAAGGATGTAACTTTAGTTTAAATATGAAGGGGTAGGGGGGGTGGCTTGAAATTCACAGACCCCCAGAACTCGAATCCTATGGGGGGTCAGCACCCACCCCCCAGGAAGAATTTTTTAAAAGGAAAGTCTAAAAGTACAATTTCTGGTCAGTTCTAAGGGCAAAATACTGCAGATTTTTGATCAGTAAAGCTGGGTGTTTGTGACGGAAAATGTTTGCTGAAGTTGTGGAGCAGTCATGGAAAAGTTGTTGAAAACACTGAAAACTGAAAAAAGCATAACGAGCAAGTTTTAAAACAGTGAATGTTAATTTATTTAATTCATTAATAGTTCTCATGCGCAGCACTGGGAAACAATTAGAATAACGTGCAAATGTAGCAACAGTAAGAAGTGCTTGAAAGAAAATGAAAAAAATCATCATCAGGCAGTTCTCAGCCTTGTTAAGAATATCCCACAAATGAAATACATTGATAGGCTGGTGCATTTAATCGCTTAATTTGGTCCAGCATGGAAAGAGAGAGAGATCATGCTTTTCTGCCTTTAATTTAGCAGCACGTTGTTAGCAATGGAGCATGCTCATAAATAAAATCAAACATGGTTACCGTGTGTCCATTTTTATTGTTTTAAAGCTTTTTTGTTACGATATGTGGTAGGCTACGTTGCGAGGTTAGTCTTTGATGGACGCCTGGCATAATGTGGGGCCGGAGCGCTAGGATAGGCGCTAGCACTGTTGGCAAGGGGCGTCAACTTCTGATTGCAACCAATGACAAGGATGAGTATTTTGATCCCGGCGCATTCCAGAATCTGTGTTGACTGTCTCACTTTGTTGGAGTGCATAGGCTACGTTAAGGTTGACAGTTACCGTCCAAAAATCGCTGAAAAATCACAGGAAGCACTCAAACGGAGGAAATTGCTGAAATGGAAAACAAAATGTGAAAATCCGACGGAATCCGACTTCCATGACAAACACTCAGCCTTACTGATACGTATAGCCCAATCACATCATGAAAACCCAGTCTTTGTTGTATGAATTCATTTTTCTTATCATCATGCTACCTTATTGGGGTGTTATTTGGCCTATTTTGTAATATTGGGGGGGTTGTAACTCCCCATCCCCCCCCCCCCCGAATTGTATATTGCCCTTGATTTTAAGTCTCCCTCGCGGCTGTGTTGAAAACGATCTGGGTCCGTTGTTTTCAATATGTCCATAAATAGGAGAGCTGCTTTTTAGCTGATGATGGCTAAGTTTAGGATATGGCCCCAGATCGGCTCTGAGATGTTTTATGAATGCAAACTCTCCATAAAGGGTAGCAGGCCCAGAAAAGCACAGGGGAACGGGTGTGGTAACACTGGGACTGGTTTATGGTTAATGGCAAATGTCCCTGGTTGTACTTTGGAAATTGGAAAAAGAAAAAGAGAAAGAAAAAGATTTGACTGTTTTTTAAAAAACATTTTGTGGAATCTTCCAGTTTCTCTACATGCTACTTTTTATCTGTTAGCTAGTGCTGGCTTTTCTGGAATGTTCCTCGGTTCTTTGTTTATCTGAGGGACACCATTGCGTTACTCTGCACAGGAGCCTCAGAAGCACACCTTCAGCGTGAGTCTCAGGGCCTGGAGAGCAGACATATATGGCAGATGATTTATGTGTATATTTATGTCTGCTGAAATGTTGTAAATTAGAATCGAGCCCATGGTCCATGATGAGTCCTGTTTGGGTGTGAGTTGCGCAAAAGCGTGTGTGTGTGTGCGTGCGCGTGTGCAGTGGGAAGATAATATCTGCTGCTTCACTGTATTTTACACCTTTTATTAAATGTTTTATGAAGGTTGAAAAGTAATAGAAAGTATCACTTTGGTACAGAAGGTGTTTAAACAGAGGGAGACAACAGAGGGAAAAGCAACACAAAGTTTTGGCTGTATTTTTCTGAATTTTCTGAAGATTGTAGGACAGCAATAAGCCTAACGTACGTGTCTACACAGATCCATACCACGTGTGGATGACAGTACTTCAGACCATTTGCATGTGGCTGAAGATTTCTAAACATGTACAGATTGCCAGTCTATATTGTGGAGAAAGGGGTTGTCAGAAAACTTTTATCCCAAATCTTATTTCAAGCGGAGCGCTGTGAACAGAAATGAGGTACAGTGTGGGTGAAAATGTCCAAATCTGGCGGGATTTTTAAATGTGGTGATGATGGAGTTTTCAGGGGTATCAAAGGTAATTTCACTCCCAGCCACTTAATGTACTAATCCAACAGATCACCCCCCCCTTATTCTTAATCTTTATTTTCAAATTATTATTTTGTATTGGTGATCCAGTCTGTAATCGTAGACATGGTTTGAGTAATTGAGAAACCTCTCATTTTACTAACATATTACGCGACTGTGTGCGTTGTGCGTCTGTGTGTGTGCGCCTGTGTGTGTGTGTGTGTGCCTGTGTGTGTGTGTGCGCGCAGGCCGGTGTGTATGTGCGCGCCTGTGTGTGTGTGTGTGCCTGTGTGTGTACCTGCGTGTGTGCTCCTGTGTGTGTGTGTGTGTGTGTGTGCCTGCGCGCCTGTGTGTGTGTGTGCCTATGTGTGTGTGTGTGTGAGTGCACGCCGGTGTGTATGTGTGCGCCTGTGTGTGTACCTGCGTGTGTGCTCCTGTGTGTGTGTGCGCCTGTGCGTGCATGTGTGTGTGCGTGCGCCGGTGTGTATGTGTGCGCCTGTGTGTGTACTTGCGTGTGTGCTCCTGTGTGTGTGCTGGTGTGCGCGCCTGTGTGTGTGTGTGTGTGTGTGTGTGTACACACTCTTCTGTAGCCCGGTCCTGAAGGACTGCACTGGGGCTGGCAGCCTCTGGCTTGGACGCTGGGCTCTGCGAGCACAAACAGCCCTCACGCACGCTGACTGCTGGAAGCCAGACAATTAAAGCAGGGGAGACAGCGCATTTGCATACATATTAAAGTGAGGCCGTTAAAGAGAGGGGGCGGGGGGGGGGGGCGGGGGCGCGGGGGGTGGGAGCGTGCGCACGCAGGCCTCTCCCATAGATCTTTTTCATCACACATTACACAAGCCTCCATCTCTCAGGCATAAATCTGCATCCTCTTAACAGCACAGGGACCCTGCATCCGCACACACAGGCGCATGCACAAACAGCCACACACACAGGAGCATGCACAAACAGTCACACACACAGGCGCATGCACAAACAGCCACACACACAGGCGCATGCACAAACAGCCACACACACGCATGCACAAACAGCCACACACACAGGCACCTGCACAAACAGCCGCACACACAGGCGCATGCACAAACAGCCACACACACAGGCGCATGCACAAACAGTCGCACACACTGGCGCATGCACACACAGTCACACACACAGGTGCATGTGCATGTCCATACGCACAAAAACATATTCACGTAAGGGTGTATGTGCATAAATTAAGTTTACACGCACGTGCAGACAGTAATGTACACAAACATGCTGACAGACACAAGCATACACACAAGTACACAGGTCTGCACAGAGAAACTTGCATGCACACACATAAACATATACATACGCACGCACACACACATACGCACGCACACACTCATGAGTGGGGATATAACTAACTGAGTACAGTGGCTGAATGCTACTGCTCCCTCATTACATCAAAGCACAGTAAAATCTAATCTGATGAAACTGTGTTTAATACAAGCACTCATGACAAAGGAACTGTCACCACACTCTTCAGAGAGAAGAACAAAATGCAAGTTCTAACAGATATAGCGTGAAATCGACTGCAGCGATCTGAACCAGAACACAAAGACAAACTGCTAAACAACGGGAGATTTAAAAAGTGTAACAATGAAAATGCAGACTGCACTGCATTTCAGCCAGTTTGTAATCGCAAAATATGTCCTGACACAATACCTTGGTATTATATAAGATTACTCTCACAAGGGAGAAAAACCACACACACACACACACACACTCACCTGGTTAATGTAAATGGCCTAATGTGGAAGGTAAATAGGTGGAAATTCCCTCTCAGTTACTTTTATGAAAGTGAGCTTCAGGGGCCTTCAGTCCAGGTTCCAATTCCACTACTGCCCCCCCACCCATCCCCCCCCCCCCCCCAAACCTCCCCCCAGATATTTACAAATCAATAAAATACTATCAGATTAAAACAACTATATAAGTAATGCATTATTCCACTCCACCAACAGAACACTGACAGTTTAGAGTGCTAGTATTGGACACTTGTATACATGAATGGGTAGACCACAAAAAAACCTTCACTTGGATGGAAAGAATAAGCAGTTATAGGACTTTGTATAGTTTTGAATGTGAGAGTCAGTATTAACACATGAACAGGACATGTCAGTGAGGAGCCCTTTGGGAAAAAAGGGAAAAAAGTCTTTATTGGTGTAAATATAAAAATCCAGCATACGATGAATATGTTCTGATATGTTTAAGTGTAGATCAACTTATATTGGATGCCTTATGTGAAAATAAAATTGGAAAGTATCTACTCCCAGTTTAATGTATAATACTGTATACATTATACTCTACATAAATTACGTGCATTGAATATATTCCACGATTTACCCAACATAAAACAGGCATAAAAGATGTGAAAGTGGCACATTATAAAGTTTTTAATATTTGGCATGATTTACTTTTTACATATTTAAAACCATATATGTTCTTTATGTTTGTTGATGCAGTGGTTTCTGTATGATGAGATTAAGGACTGTTTCAGAAGGGGTCACTCCCCGGGTACCAGCAGCAACCAGGACAGTGCAGCGAGAGGGAGAGAGAGAGAGCGTGAAGGAGAGAGAAAAGAAGAGCTCTTAGCGCCACTAGAGGAAAGCTGGAGTGAGGGGGGTGGAGAGATGGGTGCTCGAAAAGGAGGAAGAGTAGTAGAGGAGAAACCAATACAGAGGGAGTGAGAGCTGCATGTTCTAAAAGGAGGGGGTGCTGGCTGGCTCATCCTGTTACAGCATTGTGTTGGTACATGGATGAGCCCGGTGATACCAGATCAAATCCCGGCTGTGCCCGGCCAAACTGCGGCCAGTCGCCCTGCAGGGCGGTGTGTGATTGGTGGAGGGGAGGGTTCAGTCTGCTGGTATCCATGTGTCATCGTTCTCTAGCGGTCCCCACTGGTCGATGGGGTGCCCGTGGTCTGCTTGCCAAAAGCTGCGCATGAAGCCTCTTCCTCTGACTGGTGTCTGTGTGAGCCTGGCTCTCAGTGTGAAGCCTCTTCCTCTGACTGGTGTCTGTGTGAGCCTGGCTCTCGGTGTGAAGCCTCTTCCTCTGACTGGTGTCTGTGTGAGCCTGGCTCGCGGGCTTTGGAGCTGTGTGAAGCGGCTGCTGGCATCGCGCGCTTTGGAGGAGAGCGCGCGCTCGCCTACGCTCTCCCGCATCGCCCGCACGAACGCAGCTGTGCGCACCTGAGCGCTCCAGCCGGAGGGGGAAACGGGAGTAAAGAAAATTATCTTAAAAAACGAGGAGGAGTGAGGGAAAGGAGAGATGGAGAGATGGAGAGATGGAGGTGAGAGCATCGCTGGGTTTGATTGAGAGAAGTGCTCAGCTGGGGTCCCTCCCTCACGCATTCCAGCCTGACCTCAGAGAGACCCGGCGAGAGAGAGAGGGGAGCGGGAGGGAAGCAGAGAGGCTGATGGGAGAGGGACGGATCACCCGGGGAGAGGAAGAGGGCGGGAGGGAAGCAGAGAGGCTGATGGGAGAGGCACAGGACACCCGGGGAGAGGAAGAGGTGGGGAAGTGGAGATGAAAGGAGCTTGTGCGGGAGGCAGGGGGCGTATGTTAATGGTGTAAATGAGAGAGGAGTTGGGAGTTTCGGCGTTCGGGCAGAGCAGAGCAGCGCAGCGCAGGGCCTGCTGGGGGGAGAAAGCTCTCTGCTCAGCACCTGCAGCCCACAGCGGAGCTCACGCCTGCTTTTAGCTCTTAGCAGCAGACCAGTGCAGCTCTCAGCCAGAGGAACGGGAGAGAACCTCTCCAACGTGAGGAGACTGGCAATACTGAGAGGGGAAAAAACACACACACATACACGCACACACCTGTACGCTTACACATAAACTGATGTACACACACACACACCTGTACGCTTACACATAAACTGATGTACACACACTCGTACACACACACACACCTGTACGCTTACACATAAACTGATGTACACACACACACACCTGTACGCTTACACATAAACTGATGTACACACACTCATGTACACACACACACACACCTGTACGCTTACACATAAACTGATGTACACACACACACACACACACATCTCTGTACAAGTACACATACACTCATGTACACACATGCCTGTACACATACACCCATGTACATACACTCATGTACTGTACACACACACCTGCATACATACACATACATGCATGTAAACACACCTACATATGTGCACATACATGCATTATCTCCATGCTTCTTACAAATAATTTTCATGGTTCTTCTGGCTTGGCATCAAAGTGCCTTTTTAAAAAAAAAAAGTGCGTTCGTGTGTGTGTGCGTGCACGCGCACCCTGTGTGCCTGTAGAGGTGTGGTTACAATTTCTTTGTGAAAAAATGTTTTCAGAGCATCAACATTTATCAGAAATTTGGTGTTTTCACACGATCAGACTTTTGTTTTCAAATGAAAGGGTGTTTTTAAAGGCATCAATCAGATCCCCTGGTGTGGGCCCAGTTTTGCACCTCAGGGGTGCTCTGTGTGTGGATGAAAGGGCTGGAACCTGCACGTATACCCCAGTCATGTCCTCCTGCTGGGGGGAAAGCTGACTTGGCTGTACTGGTCACCATGAGCCCCCCCCCCCCCTCAGCTGACCAGAGGAGCCCCCACCCCCTGAGCCGACTAGAGGAGGCCTAAACTCACCCCCCCCCCCCCCACCCGAGCCAGCCAGAGGAGGATGAGCTCCCCCCTGTTGAGTCTAGATCCTCCTACGGTTTCTTCCCAGTTGCTCACCCAGTCAGTTGTTCCTTGCCACAGTTGCCTTAGGCTTGCTTTTCTGGCAGTTGGTTATAGGCTGTCAAATCTTTTTTTGCCATACACTCTATTTTGATTTTATTGGACATGGGTTGATCTGCAGTCCAAAGTGACAAAGCCCTGACAGTGTGTAAGCTGGAGAGTTCAGAATGAATCTGCTGAACACCTTTATGGACCGAGCCCCTCCTTAGCACCCCAATGAACTTAACTTCTTAACCCATTTTAATCCAGATTTATTCTCTCAGATTGTAATATTCAGTTCTGTCTGCAGGCCTGTCTCAGTATCCTTTGTCAGTTGGCGTGTGGGTAGACTCTGAGTTACAGCGTTTAAAAAAGATATATACTTGCACAACTTTCCCTCTGCAAGTTCAGTTAGGGTCAGTCTTGATCTTGTGTAAGATTCACAAACAAAAACAACAATAAGGCAACAATGACGGTTTGAAAAATATGTTAGTTTTGTTCTCGAAAGACCGGGGAGGATCTGCGGGAGCAGGGTTAAAGGGGGCAGAGTAGGAGCAGAGGATTGTGGGAAGGGGGAGAGTTTGTGCTGTAGAGGAAACTGGAAAAGAGGAAGCGTTAATTCTGCTGAGGGGGCGGGATTCATTCTGCTAAGGGGGCGGGGTTTATTCAGCTGTGGGGGCGGGGTCACTGCTGCTGGACATCTGGAGGCAGTTTAGGTCTGAGCCTCCTGACTGCCTGAGGTCTCAGATACTCTCTCTCTCTCACACACGCACACACACACACATATACGCACATCCTTATATAGCCGCACATGCACATACATACACACATAGACACACATCCTTATATACCCACACATGCACATACATGCGCGTACACACACACACTCATGCACACACACATAGACACACATCGTCATATACCGACGCGCATACATACTGTCAGAAATTTGTCAGACGAATGTGGCAATTCACCATTTGGCCATTCTCAGCCATAGGTAGCATTAAAGCGCATGGCCAGTACAGCTTGAAGGTAAGACTGTGGGGTTGGCCATTGGAGGTATGAACGTGTGCGTTTGTGTATGTGTGTTGGTCTGCGTGAGGATGTATGTCAGTGTGGGTCTGCGTGTGTGTATGTGTGAGGATGTGCGTCATAGGAGGTTTGTCAGTGTGGGTCTGCATGTGTGTGTGAGGATGTGTGTCAGAGGAGGTGTGTCAGTGTGGGTCTGCATGTGTGTGTGAGGATGTGTGTCAGAGGAGGTGTGTCAGTGTGGGTCTGCATGTGTGTGTGAGGATGTGTGTCAGAGGAGGTGTGTCAGTGTGGGTCTGCATGTGTGTGTGAGGATGTGTGTCAGAGGAGGTGTGTCAGTGTGGGTCTGCATGTGTGTGTGAGGATGTGTGTCAGTGGAGGTGTGTCAGTGTGGGTCTGCATGTGTGTGTGAGGATGTGTGTCAGTGGAGGTGTGTCAGTGTGGGTCTGCATGTGTGTGTGAGGATGTGTGTCAGTGGAGGTGTGTCAGTGTGGGTCTGCATGTGTGTGTGAGGATGTGGGTGCGTCTAGATTAAATATGTGGCTTCCATTTACTCAGTCAGTTTGGCCAACTTTAGAAGAAGTTTGCAACAATTAGTTGGAAATGGGCATCTGAGTCCTGCATCTAGGTCTGGTGTTCTTCATCTCTGGTTCTTCTGGAATATTCTGCTGTCCTTTGGTTTTTGAAATTTGGATTACTGTGAGACAAATAAGCTGCGATTTGGTATCTTTTTAAATAAATTTCTTGTGTGACTGCCCATATCTGTAACCTTTGTTAATTGTTTTAAGGTAGTTCACCTGTGTACATTCGCATGTATACACACAAACTCATGTACAGACATGCTTTTAAAACGCTTTTATGCACCTAATAAAATCAGTGCTGAAAGACTTCAAACGCAGACGCAGTGACGCTCCAGGGCGGGAGGCGGGCTCCCCTGGTCTTACTCCAGACCCTTTACCTTCCAGTCACTCAGCTCTTCCCTCTCCTGCTCTCTTTCTTACATTGAACAGATAAATAAATACGTAAAAAGGGATCAGAGAATGATCATGTCAGCACCTCAAAACTAACGAGAAGTAACTTCTAAGCTTTTTGATGTTTAAAACAAAAATAAAATTCTGGGACCCAAGAATTCAAATAAAAATAAATTCTATAGAAATTTAGCATCACCTCAGTGGAGCATTAATGGCGTTTTAGGGCCTGTAAGAGGCTCGTTACCAGGGCGATGTGACAGCTAGCACTGTGGAGATGGGATTCAGTGACGTCACCAGTACTATTTTCAAAAGCATAGCTCACTCGTTACCGGAGCTGGAGAAGCGGTAGTGCTGCCGATTTGGATTGCGCTGCCCCGAGTCTTCGCAGGATGCTAAATACTGAGAGAACACAGGGATGCTTAATGGCCGGCTGGTAATAGAATGTCAAATCAATTTGGTGTGTTTTTACTGAACTGCCGGGAACACCATCAGTCCTTGGCTGTAAGAGTTGGCTAAAAAGGTATTATTAATTCACCCCCCCCCCCCCCCCGACATGGCAGTGGCACCACAAGGTCCTGCTATCAGTAATTAGCGTGTACCTCAACTAGCCCCTCCCTCGTGGTGACCAGCGGCATTTAGTGGCAACATGGGGTTAGGGTATACACATTAGCATTATGTGCTAGGGGCTGTGTGTGTGTGTGTGTGTGTGTGTGTGTGTGCATGTGCATGTGCATGTGTGTGCGCATATGTGTGTGTGTGTGTGTGCGCGCGCGCGCGCGTGTGTGTGTGTGTGTGGGGTTTGGAGGATGGACAGTGGAAGGGTGTAGGATCTTTTTTTTTTTTTAGGGAAAAACTAAATTTAGGTAAATGAAATTACTCGTCTTCTCGAGCCAATCAGCTCAGTGCAGGCCCAGATCACCACGGAGACAGAGGAGCATTGTCGGAGAATGCGTCAGTTGGGGCTGGGCTCCACGAGGGGAACAGGGAGACCTTGTGCTTCCTCTGCGGAGTCCAGGGTTAACGGCAGTTCAGAGGACCTCTTTATTGCCGTTTCGCCTGGAGCGCCATTTACACCCAGAGAACAGCATCCGCCACTCAGCTCCACGGGGAGGCCAGGAACCCTGCTTTACACAGCGTCCAGCGTCTTCCATCACTCGGAAAATCTCAGTGAATTCAGTCTGAATTTGTAGCAAATAAAATATTTTCAATCTATGGCTGTTCACAGGTCCTTTCATACAAACCACTGGGACCAGCAACATTTTGAATAACTTAATCTTTACTGTACCCTGTCATGGTGAATAGCTCTTCACTGTACCCGGTCATGGGGAATAGCTCTTTACTGTACCCAATCATGGTGAATAGCTCTTTATTGTACACTCCCTTGGTGAATAGCTCTTTACTGTACCCGGTCATGGGGAATAGCTCTTTACTGTACCCAATCATGGTGAATAGCTCTTTACTGTACCCAATCGTGGTGAATAGCTCTTTACTGTACCGTGTCAGGGTGAATAGCTCTTTACTGTACCCGGTCATGGGGAATAGCTCTTTACTGTACCCAATCATGGTGAATAGCTCTTTACCCAGTCATGCTGAATAGCTCTTTACTGTACCCTGTCATGGTGAATACCTCTTTACTGTACCCTGCCATGGTGAATAGCTCTTTACTATACACTCCCATAGTAATTATTTTATGGTAGACTCCCATGATGAATGCCTCCTTACTGGTGAATGGCTCTGTTAAGAGAGGGGATAGCTGCTCTTGAATTGCTCTTTAATTGTACATAGTCATGTACAGTTAGACACAAATAAGCACGGACAGAGACACATACTGTATAAGCACACTCAGACATGTTTACATAGTCACACTCTCACACTGTCACACACGCATACACACACAGTCACCTCAGCGTTTCTCTTTCCCCTGCTGCAGGTTGGGATGGTGACCTCTTTACAGATTTCTCCTCTAATTATCAGTACGGTTACGGGTCAGTACAGGGCGTATTAAACTGGCTGTGGGCTCACCCTGCACCGCTCCCGTCCTCGCTGCCGGGCCACAGGCCCCGGTGTTCCACACCCCACTTCCTGTGGTAACCAGACCGGAGCTCCCACGCACGGCGGCTGTGGAAAGGAATGTTCTGGAAAGTTGCGACTGCAGGAGGAAGGGGATGCGGGAGCCGTTTAACATGCCGGGGGAGGCGGAAACGTTCCCGTTTACCGGCTTCTCCCGCCACGGCCGCCGGCCAGCGCCCCGCCACACGTACGCACGTACGCCTCGCGCTCCGGACTCCCCCGCTGTGCGCTCGCTGGTTCCGTTTCCACCCCCCTCCCTCCCTCCCTTTCTCTTTGTCTCTCTCTCTCTCCCCGTTGCTCTCCCCTCCCCTGCCCCATGTGCTTCCCATTAGAGGCGTGCTTTCCGCGTGTCCGGGGGGTTCGGTTACACGCAAACATCTGTCCGGCACATGCAGGGAGGCTGGGGGTGAGGGAGGGGCTGTAGAGTAAGGAAGGCGGGGGACCCTCCTCCAGCCAATACCTGGATGAAGTCATACGCATCCTATGAATATCCATTAAGGAGTGTGGCTGTATTGGACAATGCCAGCGGCAGTCGACACTCAGGACTCCTTATGAATATAGTAATATGGCAGTGAAAGCCTCAGCTGCCAATCAGATGCTTGCTAGAGTAAGGAAGTACGGAGGGCAGGAAAGAACACAGGAGTTAACCATCTGGGTACCGTAGACCATCTGTAGCGAGTCCAGGCTGCGGTCGTTATGACGTCGTGACACAATCAGCGCCATGCCTCTCGTGCTTCCTGCGTAACCCTGACGACCGCCGCTGCTCCTGGCTGGATCGCTATTGGCCCTCGGCACCACGTAGGACCCAGAATAGTTGCTTTCGCCCGTCTATCTCCAGAGAAACCAACTGCACCTGTCCGAGTACCCAAGATGTAAATCGAACTAGAACTAGCTACTCAGGTTGACAGAACATACATGTGGTAGAGTGGCCATATATGTGCTGGATTCATTTGGTTAAACACATGATCACTTTCATACGATGGCATCATGTGGGGAATTCAAGCACGTTAACAAAAAATGAATTTTACGATTACCTGAAATCTTACACAACGACCCGTATGCGTCTAAAGGAAAATTCTGATTTTTAAGTACTGTATGACTATTTTCTAATTCATTCTGCCAAAAGAATTTTAAACAATATTTTCTTTTTTATTCTAATTTCCTTTTTTTCGCTCTCTCCCTACCACTTTCCGTTACGAATTTGCATGTTGAGTGTTTAAAGATTAATGCATCAGCCTTTCTCAGCCTCCCTCCCTCCCTCCTTTCCTCTGCCTCTCCCTCTCCCTCTCCGTTTCACCCGCGCAGCCCCCTCACGTATAAATATGCAAATGCGCAGCCCGCGCTCGGCGGCGCACTGAAGTAATTGTATGCATTTTTAACTGGCCAATCGGCAGAGAGCTCTGGCATAGGTTGTGTCTGTTCCCTTTTTATTTTTAGCTCTGTGCTTCCCCCTCCAGATGCAGGCGAAAGCGCTCGCTGTCGACTGATTAGAACCAGGCCGCCGCATCGCTCCTCAGAATCCAGCCCCTTCTCTCTCTCTCTCTCGCGCTCTCTTTTCTTTCTTTCTTTCTGTCTGTCTTCTTCCTTTCCCTCGTTCGCTTCTTCCTCCCTCGTTTCCTCGTTTCTCTCTTCTTTGCATTCGTTAATTTTCTGTCCTTACCGTTCCCCCCTTTTCGTTGCTGTCTGTCTGCCTGTCTGTCTGCCTGTCTGTTGGAGTCACCGGTTCGCCCACCCCCATAGGGGGGGAGGTGGGCGGGGCAAAGGGAGGAGTGGGAGGTAAATATCACTCATGTGAAGAGGGGTGCCCATTAAAGGTAAAATTAGAACCATCATTTCACAACTAACCAGCCACGGCCTGACACTGACGGATATGGCCACGATGAAGCCTATTAACCAGCACCTCCATGATCCCGCACAGTTATTGGCACCATGCGATGCTAATATGACATGGCATTAATCTCTGACCACAGCAGCTGTGTCTCAGAAGAGCATCGCACTCAGCGGGGGGGTGGGGGGTGGGGTCTGAAGTCTCACGTACCCCGCCTTTTCTGTGACTCTTGCGAACTTGACTTTACGGCTCTCTCTTCCTCCGACCAATCAGAATCGTCTGCTCTCGTCCCCGATGAAGTGAATAGCAGTGTAACAAGCTCCTGCTTTAGCGACAGGTGAAGAGCAAGGAGATGCTTGCACGCTGTATGCGTTGGATGAGAACTTTGAGAACCAAGTTTTGACTTGCAAAGGTCTTTGTCAGGTGAAGCTGCTTTGCAAGTCCTTACTTTGCTGGCTTTTAGCAGGCAGTTATTAGGAGCAGCTTACAATGCAAACACAAGTGTGAAGATCAGGGATCAAAGTGCAGCAGTTCCCCTGAGGGGAAGATTAGAGTCCTGAACGAGAGAACAAGTTTAAGAAGTGCGGACTGGATTGACAGCTTGTCAACTATTCAGAACATTAAGTTATAAAAGCAAGAACAAAATATCAGACTGAGCATTAAATTACATTAAAAGCATAAAAAGACCACAGACTCTAAAACAAAAACAAAGAAGCTACACGTAATCAGGTGGGGCAAGGTATAGGGTCTAGAGTAAGTGAGTGTGTGTGGGTGTGTGTGTGTGTGCATGCATGAGCAAGTTTGAACATACACCTTGTATGAACTGACTCCCCTTCTGCAGTATTCAGAATGCAGATTATTTACTCTTCCTGCCTCATACCCTTTTCAACCAGCTCTTGGAGTCTTGCTTGCATGAGATGCAGGCTACAGCAGAGCGTCTTTAGTCTGTGTCGGAAGAAGAAGCCTTGGCAGAATTAAATTCTGAACACTATACCTAAATTCACTACATGGTATCATCTCCTTTATGTTGGAGAGTCTTCTGCGCCCCCCCTCCCAGCACCTGAGTACAGTACAGTATTTTTCCCAATATGTACATCCTACATTTTATTTCACTGTTTTAGCCACTACCGTAATAAAATGCAAATGAATCATAGCAAATAATCATGCTGATGTCAGGCTGCTGTGTGGCTGCTGTACGTTGCAGGTTTTTGCACCGCTGTGTGTCACGTAGGGTGTAAAAGAGTTACTGGCTGTCCTGTAGTATTGTGTGGCCTGTAGGGTGTAAAAGAGTTACTGCCTCTCCTGTAGTACTGTGTGGCCTGTAGGGTGTAAAAGAGTTACTGGCTCTCATGTAGTACTGTGTGGCCTGTAGGGTGTAAAAGAGTTACTGGCTCTCCTGTAGTACTGTGTGGCCTGTAGGGTGTAAAAGAGTTACTGGCTCTCCTGTAGTACTGTGTGGCTTGTAGGGTGTAAAAGAGTTACTGGCTCTCCTGTAGCACTGTGTGGCCTATAGGGTATAAAAGTGTCACTGGCTCTCCTGTAGTAATGTGCGGCCTGTAGGGTGTAAAAGAGTTACTGGCTCTCCTGTAGCACTGTGTGGCCTATAGGGTATAAAAGTGTCACTGGCTCTCCTGTAGTACTGTGTAGCCTGTCGGGTGTAAAAGAGTCACTGGCTCTCCTGTTGTACTTTGTCGCCTGTATTATGTAAAATACCTTTGAGTCACAAAATAAGTTCAAACTGGAACAAAAACATATTTTTCATATTATTTATTAAAAATTAAATATCAACAACTTTTACCTGTGCTTGCATTCTCTCTGCTTCACAGGTTAGCCCCAGCTGCTTCACAGTGAAGAATTAGCAGGTGTACCTGACCGGGCAGGTAAGGGGCTCAGAGAGACAGCAGCATACACAATCATGCCTCTGCAGCTCAAATGCATGCATCTACCTAATGACCAAGTCCCCAATAGTACAGACACTCTCACTGTGCTGGTCTTTCTCACCTTTAGTGAGTCGTAGGGCCACATGGAAGCTTATATTTTGAAAGTTGAAACCACTTGGGATAACATTTGAAGGGAAGTGAACCTTTGATCAGTATATAAAGCATTCACAGTACTCAAGAAGACCTCACATACAAACTACACAAACAGACATGTGCAAAAACTGCTCACCCACCTTGGTCAGATTCCCAATAAATGGGCTGTCTACATCTGACTTCCCAGTCATCCCCTACATCTGATTGGCTACGGAATTCATCGCATTCCCTACCCTTTGTGATCCCCAGGTTGTCACTCTGAAAAGAGAACAGACTTCTTATTTGATCTAGCTGGTTAAAAATCAATGTCACTGTGATGTCAGAGCACCCAGAGACATCCCTCCTCTGCTATTTGTACAGAGTTAGTGGCAAGGTGGGATGTCTCTGTGAATCTCTCCTGACCTGAATCGGAGAGCCGAGGAAGGGAATTGAAGAGAGACGAGGAGTGAGACCAAGCCCGCCGCGCACTGCATGCTGGGAGACTAACGCATGTTGGAACAAAGTTAGCGGGAACATTCGCAACCTAAATCGCTTGAAAGTCAATCTCCTGCGCTCTTGCTTTCCACTTCACCCAAATCTGTTGCGAAGCCTTGATTATAAGGGGCCTGAAACTGTACTGAGGCATGATGGAGATTGTGTAAATTAGTGTTAAATTAGAGACCCTTCTGCCCCAGGTGCTTATGACAAACAGTCAGCATACACACGTGGGATATGCGGTCAGGGTAGGCACATTAAGCATTGTTTACCGCGCGAAAATCAGTAAAACAACAGCAGTTTAACTGCCTGCTCATTAACCATTGTTAATGAACAAGCAGTTAAGCTGTTTATTGTTCATTAACCTTCACTTCTGCAGCACAGTTTCTGAGTTCTGGGCCCTTCCGTCAGGTTTTCCTGCAGGGTCTGAGGCCGTCGGTACGCACGTGGTACTGTTTTTGCACATACCGATGAGTGAAGTCAGTGACAGTGAAGGCAGCAGTGCCCTGTACCTACCTTGCATGCTCCGATCATGATGAACATCCTCCATGCTCACGTGCTTCTAAGAAACTTTTTATCCTCCATTTTTCATTTTCTCTCCAAATGTGCAACGTCCTCCATGGACTCTAGAGGGTGGGCACCAGCAGACCAGCCCCTGTGCCCTCTGAAGTACGCCCAGCACTCTGCCCAGACGGGCAGTTACTGTCCTGTGCCACAGAACTGTGAGCATTATGATGATGTCATTTCCTTGGGCTTAAAAAAAGCTCCTGATGAGTTGTGTCAAGGTCACAGAAAATGTGCAAGCGTTCAACAGTCCCAGTGAAATGAACGCAAATGACCATTCACTCATTCAAATTTATTTTTGACTGTAATAACAAAACTAAGTTCTGAAGATTGTTCCCTA